>NC_057798.1:484142598-484327039 GCF_018294505.1 Triticum aestivum | reverse complement strand
CCCCCCCGTCTTCATGCCCCACAAATCCTTGAACATCTCCTGAAGCTCGGGCACGCCAACTGTCGAGGGGAAGTAGGCAGACTGCGCCCGCCACGCACCAGCTCACTCTCCGGCTGCTTTGACACGCCGGCATCCTTCGCCGCTCCCTTGCTCTTGGTGGACTTAGGTGCCATGGCGGCTGCGGGAAGCAAAAAATAAGCAGAGGCTGGCAGAAGCACAGCGACGATGGGCGAAAGCAGAGAGGCTCAAGAAGAAGGGTGCGGCGGTTCTGAGATTGGAGGAAGGTGCAGGGAAGGGGCAAAGTGAGTAGCGCACCCATGGTTATTCCTTTTTATGGGGAAGGCGCGGAGCGCCTCCTTCCCCATTAACTGCGATGCGACGCATGCATGCAAGCGCTATCCCACGCATGCCTCCCACATCATGCGCGCACACGACCCCCACGTCGCGCGTTCAACGCGGATCATGGGGAAGCGCAGCAGACGAAACACTGGCCGCGGTAAATATCCGCCCCAACTGCCCGCCCACCATTCTGGGCCTGGCCCAACAACATGCTGCGCTCATGTATGACCCAGGCCCGGGGGCTCCTGTTGGTGTACAAAAGTAGGGGCTCTCCTTTTGACCCCTTTACTTGTGCACGGCCAGTCAGAGCCTCCCGCCACGGCCACGCATAGACATGGCAGGAAAGGGAAGCTAGAGGAGAAGCCAAAGCCACAAGGCAAACAAAGCAATGACAAGGACCAAGGCCACAAAGATCAGATAGGCGTAGCAGGTTCCCCCAGCAAGGACCCTTGCCGGGGCAACCTCAGCAGCCCCGGCAAGACCCTTGCCAGGGCAGCTCGCCCACGCCAGCCGAAGTGAGCCACCCTTGAGCCCACCAACACTAGACAAATGCGTTGGATAGGGCACGGGAGGCACCTCCGTGGTGGTATGTAGATATTTGTGAAGACATAGAATGCTCAAGATCAAATGAGGATAGCAACTATCCTCACCGAAGAAACCCACGAGACCCCCGGCAAGATCCTTGCCGAGGAAGTTAGCGCGCAATGTCAAGGCCCTTGCCGGGCCACCCGGCAAGACCCTCGCCAAGCGCATTGGCGGGGCCACGGCCAGGCCCGCACCAGCCAAGTCTTCGCCACCGTTCGCATGCAGCTGCCAACCCAGCCAGCTGGGCAGGCGCCTGCATGGTAACATGCAACCCTTCGTGGAGGCTCCACCACCGCGCCATCTCTGCTGCTTGCCTGCCTACATGGCACTGCATGCACCGCTGGCCGAGGCGCGTGTCAAAGCGAGGAGGAGCAGCGACGGACGGGACGGGCCTTGCTCCCATCCCCAATAAAGCGAAGGGACACCTAAGCCTCGCATTAAATGCGTCTTGTCTTGTAATACCAGCGATAGGCTCGCAACACTGTAGCACTTTCCACCTCATGTGTGCCTGTCGGATTTCGGGTTCCGACAGACCCTCAAGGTTTGAACTCTGGGGTGCGTGCGGAGATCACACTTCCTGCCTACCTACGTCTCATCACCTCGCAAGGATCTAAACTACATGAAGAACAACACAAGGGACACGAGGTTTATACTAGTTCGTGCCACCATTGTCGTGTAATACCCTACTCTAGTTTGTGGGGTGGTAGATTGCCTCAGGGGCTGGTGATGAACAATACAAAGGAAGAACTCTTGCGAGGGGAGGAGTTCTTGTGGTGGTGGTGCTTCTTGAGAAGGATTGAATCCGGATCTCGTCGGTCTCTCTCTCTCTCTCACTCTATTGATGCCCTCCCACTGTGGTGGCTAGTCCTATTTATAGAGCGATGCCATTTTGAAGGGGAACATCTAGTACACTTATCCTGGCTAAATTTGGTCCTCGCTTGCCAAAGACTCTGATGGTGACGCAGGCTTGGGCTCCACGATGACCTCCATCCTGCCGTTCTGCTGGTCTTGGTCTTGTTGCACCGAAATGGTTGCCTTTGCTTGATACTCTTGCCTGTGCTTGCCCCCTTTGAACCAAATAGGAAACAAGGACTCTACGCAGGCCGGCGCCCGCCTGGCTTCGGTCGTCATGGCTTGCGTCATGGGCACCTCGTGAGGTACCCTGCCTTGATCTCCCCGCCTCCTCGCGAGCCAGCTTGACGAGGCTGTGCCCGAGGAAGCTTCCCGTCGTCCGCCCCGCGAGGCTTGGCCCCTTGCAAGGGTCTTGAGCATGCGTTGATGAAGATGGGCCGTACTAGGCCACTCCCTGAGCCACGCCGCAGGCCGCAGGCAGGCAAGTCTGGGTACCCCCGTTCCCAGAACTCCGACAGTAGCCCCCGGGCCCAAGGCGCGCCCGGACTTGGCTTAGCAAAGAAGCGAAGGGGCAAGTTCGAAGCGCCGCGGGCCCCATCAACCTGCGGCCTTGGGCGCCGCGTGGCGGTTGATTGGACGTGGGCGTCCCTGCTTCCTCATGACGCATCGGCAACTGCACAGATAGACAAGGGAGGGGTACCCGGCCAGGCTTACCTTCTTTGCCTTCTCCAGTCATTGCCCAGATCCCCTTTTTCGCTCTCATCCTTCTCGCTTCCGAAATCCCCAGATCTACTCCAACCCTGCATCCTAGCAAGGCATGGTGCCTCGCCAGACCCCGGCCGGAGCTTGGTACTCGCTCGGTTTGGATCCTCCGAACGTGTCGGATAAGAACCTTGCCCGGATACGCCAGATGATAGCGGCGCAAGGCAATGACGGGGCGGCCACGCTCAAGGTCGGTTCTGCCCTTCCCGAGGACAACAGAAGCACCTTCTACCCGCTCTTTGTGAGCGACATCGCCGCCGGTCTGGTGCCTCCCTTTTCCGAGTTCTTCTTTTCTGTTCTCCGCCATTACAACTTGCAAGCTCTACACCTCCATCCCAACTATGTTCTTCTCCTGGCGATTTTCGCCTACTACTGCGAGGCTCATGTTGGGGTAAGGCCCTCAGTGGCCTTGCTGCGCCATTACTTTTATCTCCGGGTTTCTCACGGCCCCATCACTGCGTGTGCGAGCTTCATTGCGTACTCCAGCTCCAATGCTATCTCGAAGCCCGGGAAGAGGATTGAAGGCTTCCGGAGCAAGTGGGTCATGGTGGATGCTGGGCGCATCCACCCCCGGCTGATCCTGCCCATGAGGCAGCCCGAGGCCGTCGACGCTTGGTCCAGCGCAGAGCTCGTCGATCCCCGCGCGAAGCTAGTGCTGGAGAGATGGACGCGGACCTGTGGCTGGGCAACATGGCGACGGCGAAGCTGACCGGGGCGTCGCTCCTGAGGGAGTTCCTGGAGCACCGGGTGGCTCCGCTTCGGGAACACTCGCTCCCGCTGTGGAGGCTCGGGGGAACCAATGCCGCCCTTCGTCCGAGCTCTGCAGTCCTGGCCGACGAAGATCTGGCCGCAGTCCTCCAATACTTGGTTGGGGGAGACGTGGCGAGATTGGAGGGTGCTCCTGTACCCCTGTTCCTTTGGGATGATTGGGAGCAGGTGGTGAACTCCATGCCTACTTTCAACAGGGACGGTCCTGTGCCCGCGGAGGTTCCTGAGGACCTGGCGGCCTGGGCGACAGTGAACGTGTCCTCCAGCAACTCCGGCAGAGAGGAGGAAGAAGAGGGGCATGAAGAGGAGCCCGATTCTGAGGCGATCGACGGGGAGTCGAGAGAGCCCCTCCCTCGGCTTAGGTCCCACGCTCTTCGCCTCAGGCCGGACGACGATGAGGATGGCGACGAGCAAGGCGGTGAGAGCTCGCCCCTGATCTCGAAGAAGGACAGGTAGGGGCTGGTTCTTCGCGGGCCTGCTCCGGCTCCGAGGCGATCTGCAGACGTGCCTCCTGCTCCCGAGGCTCCTGAGGTTGACCCCAGCAGCTGGCTCTCAGGCTTCAAGTTCGGCCGGAGGTTGCTTGAGTCCACGGGCGATGACTAGTAAGTGCTTGATTCTCATTTTGCTTCTTACTTTGTTGCTGAGTCTTGTCGTCCATATTCCTTGGCTAAGCCGGTGCCTGCGGCAAAAAAGCTGCAGGGGGCCCCTGAGGCTTCGTCCGGGGCAGCACTTCCACCCGTGGGAGAAGGGGGCGACAAGGCCCGGGCTTCTCCTGCCCGGTCATCCTCGCGAGGCCAGGCGGGGCGTGCTGGGGCGAGCTCATCCCCCGTGCACCAAGCGACTCTCGAGGCGTCTTCGCCTGACGCCACTGGCGTAGTCATCGGGGCACAGAATGTCCCCACTCATGGTGCTGTGATCACGCTGCCGTCTTCTCCTCCTACTTCGCCAACTGCCGTTTCTCCGACTCCTTCTACTGTCCTGGATCATGCTGCTGCTGAGCTGAACCGGTTGCGAGGATATCTTCATGGCGCCGACCCTCGCTTGGTGGTCGGGCGCCTAGAGCTGGCCTCCGGCTGGGTCCGCTCTGATGCTTTAGTTCGGGCGGCGCTGGTTCAGGCCGCGATAGCTTGCGGCGAGGAGAAGCAGGCCATCCTTCAGGCCAAGGCTGCTCGCGATGTCGCCTTGGGTGAGGTCGCGGATGTCCGGGTCGCTTCAAGGCGCTGGAGAGCGAGCTGCAAGGCCTGCACGACTAGCTCGCCAAGGAGGCCTGTGACCGCCAGGAGAAGGAGGAAGAGATGAAGGCTCATGAGACTGCCGCCAAGGACCGGGATGCCGAGCTTGATGAACGCCATGGCCGCTTAGATACGCTGGAGCAGGCGTTGGAGGCGAAGAGGATCGAGCTGGACGGCAAGGCACGGGTCCTGGCCGAGGACCGCGTGGGCTTTGCGAAGCTGGAGGAGAAGGCTCGCGCCTTGCTGAAGACGCTTTACGATAGCGGCATGGACAGCCCGCTGGCCGACACCGAGGACGGCCCCGCCAAGTTGCTTCCCTTCCTGGTCCGCGTCCTTGAAGATGTCGCCATCGGCCTTGGCCCCACAGCTAAGGCTGAGGCATGTGTCCTTTCTTCTGCAGCACTGACGCGCGTCTTCACCCACGTCTACCTTCGTGATCCCAACGTTGACCTTGACAGCCTACTGGAGCCTGTGAGCGGCGAGCTTGCCGCTGCCGCTGCTGAGGCTGTGAAGGGTCGAGCGGAGGCTTTGCTGGCGAGGTTCCGTGCCTTCAGCACCAAGCCAAGGCGAGGTGCTGCCGATCCTGAGGCTCCACGAGGCAAAGCCGCCCAGCTCAGCTCCGTCGCCAGTGATGGCACTACCGGAAAGTGACCCCTTCACGGCTCATGTCCTGTCTTTAGCTCCCGCAACATGCATCATGCCTCGTGGAGGCGTTTAAACTTGTGTTTGGCGTTGTGAAAACAATCTACGGACTGTAATATTTGCTTTTGAATTCCTTGAGATTTGCGTTTTTCCTTCCTACTTGCTTGTGTTCTACGTCGGCAGAGCCCGGCACCGCGCATACCTCAGCCGCCGTTAGCCCCAACCGGAAACCAGGACGGGACCAAGGAGTGAGGGGCTACGTGACCAGTTAGGCTCCTGAGTCGCAATGCTCAGGAGTCCCCCTTGACGTGCGAATAGCAAGTAGGGGGGGGAGATGTATGAACAAATTTACCGTTCTATGTCGGCAGAGCCCGGCCCCGCGCATACCTCAGCCGCCATTAGCCTTTCGGAACTAAGGGGTGAGGGGCTACGTGACCAGTTAGGCTCCTAAGTCGCGATGCTCAGGAGTCCCCCTTGACGTTCAAACGGCCTTCTTACCTTGGCTTCGCTCGGGGAGAGACGTGCGACGAACTAGGCCCGAGGGGCCTGGCTGGGTGGCGTGCGTCTGGGCATGACCCAGGCGTAGCCCCCGTGCCCAGCCCCCTCACGCGGCACTCCCGAGGGGAGGCGTTACGATGAGGCCGGACACTAAGCTCTGGGCTCCCTGAGGTTGATGCGGCCGGGGGCCACCCTCAGTTGTTTATCACCAGCGCGGAGCATGGCGCTTCCGTATATGTACGGGCATAGCCGGTCCTCGGCAGTGTCGTCAGCTAGCGCGGAGCATGGTGCTTCCACTGGTGCGTGGGAGGGGGCTCCCCTCCGAGAGGAGCCCCCGGGGCATGTACAACCCCGACCTGACGCGTGGCTGGCACGGTAGGGCTTGACGAGGTGTTTCTGGGCACCCGTGAGCCAGCACGGGACTCACGGGGCCCTACCTCAAGGCGGGTTGCGCCTGGCTCTGGGCCTTTACTTGTAATGTGCTCCTACAAATTTGGTTAGATGCCGACGCTCTATGTCCTCAGGCCCCGGCCCTCGAACGAGCTCAGCCATCGCTGGTATGCCAAGTTGCGATGCCGTGGACAAGGCTAGGAGGTGAGGGCTGGAGAGCCAGTAAGAGTCCATGAGTTGCGATGCTCAGGTACCCCCCCCCTCCTTTAACATGCAAGCAGCCGGCATGAAGGAAGAAGGGTGCCGCCACAAGTATCAAGTAATTATCATGGTGGGTCAAACCCACGACCTGAATAAACGCGAGAGGGATACATGACACTGGGTCAGGCCCGAGTGGCTTGGGGATAATGTAGCCCGAGGGGCGCCCCCAATAAAGTAAGCTAAAAACATGAACAAAGGGGATACATGCCGCAGGGATGGACCCACGCGGCCTGGGAATGATGCAGCCCTGAGGGCGCTCCTAGCTGAAAATGAAACTCGAAGGATGTCACCTGATGATGTTGAAGATGAAGGGATGCTGAAGTTGCAGACGACGTGCGCTGCGGAAGCCGATCTTTATGAGCCCCCAGGCCCAGGAGCCTCGGGAGGCTCCGGAGGTGCTGGCGGCTCCTCGCGGAACATCTCCATCTCTGCCAGGACTGTGGAATGCCTGGCAGCTTGAGCCTCTAGGATGCTCCTCATGAGGCGCTGACGCACAACAACCACGTTCGGCAAGCCGTAAGGCATGCGAACATAGCTGTGGGGTGGACCTTCGCAGCGTCCCATGCGTGAGGGCCAGAGGCGCTCCTGAGAGGCGGCTCGGTTGAGCCCTGGTATGTCGATGCAGACGCGCAGCCCACCATGCTGGCCCGGATGGGGAGCTACGGTGGGTAAGCGGCGGCTGCCACTCATGACTCTTGACTCCTGCAGCTCCTGAATGATCTCGCTGACGAACTCCTGAGGGTTTGGCCCTCCTTGCTTTGCTCCTTCCTGAGGGAAACGTGCTTTGAAACACGCCTCCAAGTGGTGAACGAGCGCCTCCCTCGTGATCTTAGCAAAGTCGATGGTCCTCCAGGAGAGAGCCCCCGAGCCATGCTCGAGGAGGGCGCCGGACACGCCTTCTTATGCGACAGAAGGAGGCGCCCCCGCAACAGGCGCGGACCCTGAGGGGCCTGCCTCCCGAGGGTTCGGACCAGGCGATGTCTTCTTCTTCTTAGGGACTGCCTCGGGAAGCCTTCCGCTCCTATGATCTGGGTCTTCAATTGACGCGGCCTGAAAAGCACGCTCCAGAGAACACATAGCATCTCTCTCTTCACAAGGCACCGTGATGACTCCACCGCTTCCTGGCATCTTGAGGACATTGTAGCCGTGATGAGTCACGGCCATGAACTTGGCCAGAGCTGGGTACCCGAGGATGGCATTGTACGGCAGGCGAATGTGCGTGACGTCGAAGTCAATGAGCTCGGTGCGGTAGTTGTCACGCTTCCTGAAGGTAACAGGAAGGCGGACCTGCCCTATTCGAACCGTGGAACCATCAGTGACTCCTGAGAAAGGCTTGGTTGGCTGAAGCTGATTGTATGGCACTTGGAGATTGTTTAATGTCTCGACGAACAGGACATTGAGCCCTGCTCCGCCATCGATGAGGGTCCTGGTGACTTGCACATTGCTGATGATTGGGGAACAAAGCATCAGGAGGACTTCGGTTGTGGCTGCGCACTTGAGCTGATCCGTGAGCTGAACATTATAGCGCACGCTGACCATCTGAGGGGGCGTGTGGCCTCGAGCTTGGGGAGGACTGCATTCACTTCGCGAGCAAACTGTTTGAAGATGCGCTGAGAGGCTGGGGCCTGAGCACCGCCCAAGATGCAAGCGATTGTGCGCGGCTCTTGGAAGCCCCCAGACCCCTCGTCCTGATGATGGTCTTCATTCCTCCTTGGCAGTGGTGGCAGTGGAGGGAGTTCCGCGTTGCCTTGTGGGCGATCCTCGCGAGGCAGATCCCTCCAACCTCCCACGCGAGGCTGGTCCTGCCAGTGGTCCTCACGAGGTCGGTCATGCCACCCTTGGAGAGGGCCACGGTCTTCCCATCGTCCTCCACCTCTTCCTCCTCCTCGGTCATAGCCTCGGTCGTTGCACTCGGGGCGTCGGCCGGCACGCACGTCCCGCACGGCCCTGAGCTCTTGGCATTTGTTGGTGTTGTGGGTGTGGAGGTCCTGGTACACGCAGTACCGGCTGCCCTTGGATGAGTTAGGCTGATCCCTGCCTTGCTTGGTGTCCGGCTCTGCTGCAAGCACGGCAGCCCCCTTGCGCTTCACGTCCTTGACCTTGGGCTTCTTCTCTTCTGGGTCGGCAGCCGGCAGCTCGAGCAGGGAAAGGCGTCCTTCCTCAGCCCTGGCACACTTGGTCGCCAAGTTGAACAGCTCCAGGGAGGTGCACAGGTCTTCATGGATCGCAAGCTCCTCTTTCATCTTGACGTCACGCACGCCGTTGGAGAAGGCTGAGATGATGGCCTCCTCAGACACCCTGGGGATCTTAAGGCGGGCGTTGTTGAAATGTTGGATGAAATTTTGCAGGGTCTCTCCTGGCTGCTGCTTGATGCGGCGCAAGTCGCTCATGGCCGGGGTCCGGTCGCGGGTGCCTTGGAAGTTGGCGATGAATCGGGTGCGCATCTCATCCCAGGAGGAAATCGTGCCAGGAGCCAGGTTCAGGAGCCAGGTACGAGCACCGTCCTTGAGCGCCATGGGAAACCAGTTCACCATGACCTTCTTGTCCCCGTTGGCGGCTTCAATACCCAGCTCATAGAGCTGGTGGAACTCCGCAGGGTCGGTCGTGCCATCATAGCGCGGGGGCAGATCTGGCTTGAACTTGCCCGGCCAGGCCACGCTGCGCAGCTCGACGGTGTAGGCACGGCAGCCTACAGTGGCCACGGGAGGCCTTTGGTGACAGCGAGCTTGATCTTGGAAGTCTCTGTGCGCTGCCGCCAGGAGCAGCGCGGGGTCTTGGCGCGCTGGAGCAGGAGCGCGGTCGTGACGGGCCGGTGCGGGGATCACACGGGCTGCTTCTTGGGGATGAGGGATCTCTTGGCAGCTCTTCACTTGTTGTGCTGGCGCCGGACGGAGTGGGTTCCGTCCAGGGCCACGCGCCCTGGGGCCAAGGCGCCTTCTTGAGGGGGAGGCGGCTGAGGCACCCCCGAAGCTTCGTCGCCCGCACAGGGCGGGGCGCGGTGCAGCGAGAGGGGTGGCGCAGGGGAGCCCCCAGCGGCACTGACGAGCTCGGTGATGCGGGCGAGCCACTCGTCATAGAGGTCGTCGACGGGACGGTAGTGTAGGAGCTCCCGCGCCAGGAGCAGCGCAGTGTGTGCGTCTGCTGGAGCACAACGGGCATGGGACGAGGAACCGGCTGGAGTCAGCGATGGCGTGGCGGTGCGGCCTTCTTGCCGCACCGAAGGATGCGGGGACGACACCTGCTGCTCGTTCCCCGCCGGGCGACGGGGAACAGAGGCGGCACCCACCGACGGGGGCCGTCTGGGAGAAGTGAGTGGCGAGAGCGGCCCGGCACTCGGCGCGGGCTCGACGAGCGTCTGACATGGATGCGACGGGCGGCGAAACACAGGGCAGCGGAAGGCGGATTCTGGTGCACCCCTACCTGGCGCGCCAAATGTCGGATTTCGGGTTTTGACAGACCCTCAAGGTTCGAACTCTGCGGTGCGCGCGGAGATCACACCTCCTTCCTACCTACGTCTCATCGCCTCGCAAGAATCTAAACTACACGAAGAACAACACAAGGGACATGAGGTCTATACTAGTTCGGGCCACTATTGTGGTGTAATACCCTACTCTAGTTTGTGGGGTGGTAGATTGCCTCAGGGGCTGGTGATGAACAATACAAAGGAAGAACTGCCTTGCGAGGGGAGGAGTTCTTGTGGTGGTGGTGCTTCTTGAGAAGGATTGAATCCGGATCTCGTCGGTCTCTCTCTCTCCCTCTATTGATGCCCTCCCACTGTGGTGGCTAGTCCTATTTATAGAGCGAGGCCTCGGTCCTCTCCCAAAATATTGAGCGGGAAGGGCGCCAACAATTGGCCATTTTGAAGGGGAACATCTAGTACACTTATGCTGGCTAAAGTCGGTCCTCGCCTGCCAAAGACTCTGATGGTGACACAGGCTTGGGCTCCACGATGACCTCCATCCTGCCGTTCTGCTGGTCTTGGTCTTGTTGCACCGAAATGGTTGCCTTGGCTTTATACTCTTGCCTATGCTTGCCCCCTTTGCACCAAAGAGGAAACAAGGACTTTGCGCAGGTCGGCACCCGCCTGGCGCTCGCCTGGCTTCGGTCGTCATGGCTTGCGTCATGGGCACCTCATGAGGTACCCTGCCTTGATCTCCCCACCTCCTCGCGAGCCAGCCTGATGAGGCTGTGCCCGAGGAAGCTTCCCGTCGTCCGCCCCGCGAGGTTTGGCCCCTCGCGAGGGTCTTGAGCATGCGTTGATGAAGATGGGACGTACTGGGCCACTCCCTGAGCCACGCCGCACGCCGCAGGCAGGCAAGTCTGGGTACCCCCGTTCCCAGAACACCGACAGTGCCACTGTGGCAGCCTCTTTCGTCTATAAAAGGAGGCCCATGGCACACGGAGAAAGGATTCGGCTCTCTCGAACCTCGCTGCATGTAGAGCTAGTTCAGGAGCTCAAGAACACTAAATACATCCACCAAAGCAGTATCATAGGGTTTTACGCATCTTTGCGGCCCGAACCTGGGTAAATCCCTCTGTGTTGTCTGCTAGTCCTGCTCTTCTCGCGATCCCTGCGCCCCGCAACCGTAGAAGGGATTCCAGTGATCCCATAGGTGTCGTTTCCCACCGACAGGCCTTAATATCCCTTAGTTTCCATTACGACCCCGCTGCCACGGGAGGGTAGGACAAAAGATGTCATGCAAGTTCTTTTTCATAAGCACGTATGACTATATTCGGAATACATGCCTACATTACATTGATGAAATGGAGCTAGTTCTGTGTCACCCTATGTTATAACTATTACATGAGGAATCACATCCGACATAATTATCGATCACTGATCCAATGCCTACGAGCTTTTCACATATTGCACTTTGCTTAGTTACTTTGCCGTTGCCGCTGTTACAATTACTACAAAACTGCTACTATTACTTTTGCTACTATTACCGTTACTTCCATACTACTTTGCTACTAAATACTTTGCTGTAGATACTAAGTTATCTAGGTGTGGTTGAATTGACAACTCAACTGCTAATACTTGAGAATATTCTTTGGCTCCCCTTGTGTCGAATCAATAAATTTGGGTTGAATACTCTACCCTTGAAAACTGTTGCGATCCCCTATACTTGTGGGTTATGAAGACTATTTTCTAGCGCCGTTCCTAGGGAGCATAGCTCTATTCTTTGAGTCACTTGGGATTTATATCTATTGATCACTATGAGGAACTTGAAAGACGAAACAACTAAGATTTATGCCTCAACTACGAGGGGAGGTAAGCAACTGCCATCTAGCTCTGCACTAGAATCTCCTTCTGTTATGAGTAAACTTGTGACACCAAAACCTGCTTCTGCTATGAATTCTGATATGTCGCATGTTATTGATGATGCCACTTCTACTATGGATGATACTTATGATGAAACTACTTCTATGCTAGATACTACTGTGCCATTAGGTGAATTTCTTGATGAACAACTTGCTAGGGCTAGAGAGAATGAAACTCTTGAAACTGATATTATTGAAGATAGTGATGATGAAGGTTCTCCCCCTAAATATGAATTGCCTGTTGTTCCAGAGGGTTATGTTATGGATGAAGAAACTGCTAGAGATTTTCTTGCTTGCAATGATAGATCTGATCTTAAGAAGTTATTAGCTAAACTGAAACAAAAATCTTTGAATGCTAGAATGAAATATGACCTTGCATTTGCTACTTCACCTATCTTTGTTACTGATAAGGATTAAGATTTCACTGTCGATCCTGAGATAATTACTTTGGTTGAATCTGATCCTTTTTTTGGCTATGAATTTGAAACTGTTGTGGCACATCTTACTAAGTTAAATGATATAGCCACCCTATTCACAAATGATGAGAAATCTCGCTACTACTATATCCTTAAGATATTTCCATTCTCATTAAAGGGTGATGATAAAACTTGGTTTAATTCTCTTGATCTTGGTTGTGTGCGTAGTCACCAGGATATGATTTATTACTTCTCTCCTAAATATTTCCCTGCTTATAAGAAACAAGCTGGCTTGAGGGAAATATATAATTTTGTGCAAATTGAAGAAGAGAGTCTCCCACAAGCCTGGGGGAGGCTTCTCCGGTTACTTAATGCTTTGCCTGATCATCCTCTTAAGAAAAATGAAATACTTTATATCTTTTATAATGTACTAACCCATGCTTCCAAAGACCACTTGGATAGTTGTGTTGGTTGTGTTTTCAGGGAAAGAATAGTCGAACAAGATGAATTGCTATTGAATAATATGTTGACTAATGAAAATAATTGGACACTTTCTCAGACAACTCCTGAGCCAATTCCTGAGCCAACTCCTAAACCAACTCCGAAGAAATGGGGAGTTCTATTTCTTAGTCCTGAAGATATGCAAGAGGCAAAGAAATCTATGAAAGAAAAAGGTATTAAAGCTGAAGATGTTAAGAATTTACCTCCTATTGAAGAAATACATGGTCTTAATATACCACCTATTGAAGAAATACATGGTCTCGATAACCCGCCACAGGTAGTAAAGGTAAATTCTCTCTATAGATATGATAAAGTTGAAATCCCGTCTACTAAGTTTGCTAGCCAATGCTTGGATGAATTTGATGACTTTATGGCTAGACAAGAAAATTTCAATGCTTATGTTGGTAGACAATTAAAAAGTAATGCTTATATGATTGGAACTTGAGTGATTATATGGATAGAGTTAAAGGTGAACTTAAACTCATTAGCAAACATGCTTCTACGGTTACCACTCAAGCAGAACAAGTGCTTAAGGCTCAAAATGATTTGCTCGATGAATTAAATAATAAACATGATTTTGTTGTTAGAGTAGCAACTAGAACGGGTAAAATGACTCAAGAACCTTTGTATCCTGAAGGTCACCCTAAGAGAATTGAGCAAGATTCTCAGAAAAATAATGTTGATGCACCTAGTCCTTCTAAAAAGAAGAAAAAGAAAAATGATAGGACTTTGCATGCTTCTAGTGAACCTGTTGTAGACACACCTAAGAATCCCATTGATATTTCTATTTCTGATGCTGAAACACAATCTGGTGATGAACATGAACCTAGTGATAATGTTAATGATGATGTTCATGTCGATGCTCAACCTAGTAATAATAATGATGTAGAGATTGAACCTACTGTTGATCTTGATAACCCAGAATCAAAGAATCAACGTTATGATAAGAGGGACTTTGTTGCTAGGAAGCACGGTAAAGAAAGAGAACCATGGGTTCAGGAACCCATGCCTTTTCCTCCTAAACCATCCAAGAAAAAGGATGATGAGGATTTTGAGCGCTTTGCTGAAATGATTAGACCTATCTTTTTGCGTATGCGTTTGACTCATATGCCTAAAGTGAATCCTTATGCTAAGTACATGAAAGATATTATTACAAATAAAAGAAAGGTACCGGAAGCTGAAATTTCCACCATGCTTGCTAACTATACTTTTAAAGGTGGGATACCTAAGAAACTTGGAGATCTAGGAGTACCAATTATACCAAGCTCCATTAAAAGAAACTATGTGAAAACTGCTTTATGTGATCTTGGAGCCGGTGTTAGTGTTATACATCTCTCTTTATATCGTAGACTTGAATTGAATAACTTGAGACCTACTAAAATATCTTTGCAAATGGCTGATAAATCAACTGCCATACCTGTCAGTATTTGTGAGGATGTGCCTGTTGTGGTTGCAAACGTTACTATCTTAACAGACTTTGTTATTCTTGATATTCCCAAGGATGATAGTATGTCAATTATCCTTGGTAGACCCTTTTTGAATAGTGCAGGGGCTGTTATTGATTGCAACAAAGGCAATGTCACTTTTCATGTTAATGGTAATGACCATACGGTACACTTTCCGAGGAAACAACCTCAAGTTCATAGCATCAATTCTATTGGAAAAATCCGAACTATTATTATTGGAGGTTTTGAATTTCCCCTTCCTACTGTCAAGAAGAAATATGATATTCTTATTATTGGGGATGTACATATCCCCGTTGAGGTAACCTAGTGTTATTCAAAATTTCTCCGGCTCCATGTTATTCGGACTGAGTTTGTTAACAAGACTTGATCAACCTTGTTAGTGGATTCCTTTTGATGATCATGAGATGGATGAAGTTAGAAGGCACAACCTTCTGTACCCTCCTTTTACTTTCATTTATTTAGAATAAATAAAGTAAAATTAGTATTTTCTGTCTGTTTTCTGAATTATCCTTGCAATAAAAAATACCCCAAAAATAAAAGTTCTCCAAATGCCCTGCAAATTTAATATGATTTTTTCTGAAATATTTGAGAATATCTGGCACTGAGAACACAGCAGGGGGAGCTGGCTCCTGGCCACGAGGGTCAGGGGCGCGCCCTACCCCCCTGGGCGCGCCCCCTCCCTCATGGGCCCATGGTGGCCCCCCTCCACTTATTCCTGCACCCACACACTTCGTCTTCCTCCCTAAAAAATCACTGTCTAGCTCAAGCACGAGTTCTAGCTCATTTTGCTGCCATTTTCGATCTCCTTGCTCAAAGCTCCATTCACAAAACTACTTTGGGGGATTGTTCTTTGGTATGTGACTCCTCTAATGGTCCAAATTAATTTTCGTTCTAGTGCTTTATTCATTGCAAATTTTTGCTGCCTAGGTGACCCTGTTCTTGAGCTTGCATGTCAAATTTATATGGTCCCAAGTAGTTCTAATGCATGATATAGTCTCTAGGCACTTGTGGGAGTAGTTGCTATATATATTGTTGAGTTTGGTTCACTTTTATTTTGAGTTACTAAAAATTTCAGGAATTTTTAGAAAATGATGAAGAGATTTTTGAGGGGCTCTTCTAGCCAAAGCTCAAAGGAGAAACAAGCTAAGGAGAATAAAAATCCCAAGTATAATCTCCCCCGCGTCGCGGAAATGCGGTCGTGTGAATGGCCTTGTGATGATTTCTTGAGAGCAGCCGAGATTCATGATGATTTTTATTCGTTGGCTGATAACGCGGGCAACACCGACTTCCTCCACGACCAGCTCGAACAGTATCTCTTACTCACAAATACTTTCGTGCAAAATTTTTTACTTTCATCCTAAGAAATCAAATCCTTCAGTAGAGTTTCATTTATATGATGTGGCTAGGGAGATGTCATTATATGAATTTTGTGCGGTTTGCAAGATATCCTTCGGGGGCAGCTTAGAGGAACCACATTGTAAAGATGTGGATGGATTTATTGATACTATTACTGTAGGGAAAATGAGGAAGGTTTCTGATGCAAGAATTACTAGCATACACTTTCCTGTTCTACGTTACTTTGCAATATTTGCTAGTAGATGCTTAATTGCTCGCGGAAACTATGGAAACCTTAGTGTTCCAGATATTATTATTTTGTTCCATGCTTTATTTTGTGATAACTCTGTTAGTATGGGCGCTATTATTGCTAAATGATTAAGTCTGAACCATACAAAGGGCCCCATCTTTGGAGGTATCTATGCTTCACGCCTTCCTAAACACTTCAGGATACCTATTAGGCATTATGAGAAAGAGGAAAAGCTGTTGCCTCCTACTTTTCTAGATTATAAGAGCATGGTAGCACATGAGTTTATTGTTTAAAATGATGAGAAGATGCTTAAGTATAATTTGAGATTTCATAAGACACACAGTGAGACTATTATCTTGCTTACGCCCTCTTTGTTTGACTTAACTGCAGGCACTTACCTCATTTTGCTGGAGGCCGTTTATGCGTACCGGGGCCAGACATTAGCTCCAGAGCCTGAGCCGGAACCAACACTTGACCCTTATCGCCCGTCCTTTTATCAGTGGGATCCGGAGGAGATCGCCAGCCAGTGGTACCCTGATGACACACCTCAGTACACCGGAGAGAGTAGCCGTGGTCCATGGGCGTAGACCAACTTAGGCCAAAATCCTAAGCTTGGGGGAGTACGTATTTCTCACCGACATTTCATTCATGTTCACACACTCACTCTAGTTGTCGGTGCTCATACATTTTCATTGTACTATCCATGCTAGTTTATTTTCTTTTCCTAGCTTTCTTCTTGTGTGTTTGAATAACCTTAAGAAAAATCAAAAAAAAAAGTTGTAGCTTTTAGTTAGCTTACTTTCCATGCTTGTAGTAGTAGTTAAAAGAAAACCCAAATAGATTTCTCGTTCTTCTTTTGCTTGTTGGGAGCTTTCCCGTGTAAATAGTTTTATTTCTTTCTTTCCCTTGGGGGTCGAGAGGAGAAGACCATGATGAAAATGTTGAGTGGCTCTCATATGCATTATTGTTAATTTAACCAAGAGCCATATTACCTTGTCTTCTCCCTAGAATTGAATGCTTGCAGATTCTAGTTTAGTCCAATGCACATGCACTATTATTATTATCCACACCGTTCGGTCGTGCAAGTGAAAGGCAATATTGATGATATATGATGGACTGGTTGAGATGAGAGAAGCTGGTATGAACTCGACCTCTCTTGTTTTTGTAAATATGATTAGTTCATCGTTCCTGATTCTGCCTATTATGAATAAACATGTTTGCAATGACAATTAGAGATTATAGTTGCTTATGCCATGCTTAATTAGCTAGGAGTTTATAATGGTTTACCTTGCGTGCCAACATGCTATTAAAATGGTTGTGATGTGGTATGATAGGGTGGTATCCTCCTTTGAATGATTTGAGTGACTTGACTTGACACATGTTCATGCATGTAGTTGAAACAAAATCAACATAGCCTTCACGATATTTATGTTCATGGTGGATTATATCCTACTCATTCTTGCACTCAGTGTTGATTAATTTTAATGCATGTTCATGACTATTGTCGCTCTCTAGTTGGTCGCTTCCCAGTCTCTTTGTAGCCTTCACCTGTACTAAGCGGGAATACTGCTTGTGCATCCAAACTCCATAAACCCCAAAGTTATTCCATATGAGTCCACCATACCTTCCTATATGCGGTATCTACCTGCCATTCCAAGTAAATTGGTATGTGCCAAACTCCAAACCTTCAAATCAAATTCTGTTTTGTATGCTCGAACAGCTCATGTATCAACTAGGGTTGTCTGTATCTTCCATGTTAGGTGGGTTATTCTCAAGAGGAGTGAACTCCGCTCCTCATTCAAGAGAAAATGGATGGTCACTGGGATGCCCAGTCCCATGCCCAAATCAAATCAAATAATTACAAACAAAACTCCCCCAGGATTGTTGCTAGTTGGAGGCACCCGTTGTTTCGGGCAAGCTATGGATTGATGCTTGTTGGTGTTGGGCGAGTATAAAATTTACCATTCCGTTTGGGAACCACCTATAATGTGTGTAGCATGGAAGATATCGAGATCTCTCAGTTGTTATGTTGACAATGAAAGTTTACTGCTCAAAATGTTATTTATCTCTATTTCAAAATCGAGCTCTGGCACCTCTACAAATCCCTGATTCCCTCTGCGAAGGGCCTATCTATTTACTTTTATTACTAAACAGAAGCAAAAAGACAAGGAACAAAAGTAAAATTGGGTTGCCTCCCAACTAGCGCTATCGTTTAACGCCCCTAGCTAGGCATAAAAGCGGGAATAGATCTAAGTAGTGCCATCTTTGGCATTCAATTCATAAGTGGCTCGTATGATAGATTCATAAGGTAATTTAACTTTATTTCTTGGAAAGTGTTCCATGCCTTTCCTTAATGGAAATTGGAATCTAATATTCCCTTCCTTCATATCAATAATTGCACCAATCGTTCTAAGGAAAGGTCTACCAAGAATAATAGGACATGAAAGATTGCAATCTATATCAAGAACGATAAAATCTACGGGCACATAATTCCTATTTGCAACAATAAGAACATCATTGATCCTTCCCATAGGTTTCTAAATGGTGGAATCCGCAAGGTGCAAGTTTAAAGAGAAATCATCAAAATCATGGAAACCTAGCACATCACATAAAGTTTTCGGAATCGTGGAAACACTAGCACCCAAATCACACAAAGCATAGCATTCATGATCTTTATTTTTAATCTTTATAGTAGGTTCCCACTCATCATAAAGTTTTCTAGGTATAGAAACTTCAAAATTAAGTTTTTCCTCATAAGATTGCATCAAGGCATCAACAATATGTTTGGTAAAAGCTTTATTTTGATTATAAGCATGAGGAGAATTCAACACAGATTGCAACAAGGAAATACAATCTATTAAAGAACAATTATCATAATTAAATTCCTTGAAATCCATAATAGTGGGTTCAATGCTATTTAAAGTTTTGACTCTCCAATCCCACTTTTACCAAATTTAGCATCAAGATCTAAAAACTCCGAATCATTGGGACGCCTTTTAACTAAAGTTGAATCATCTCCAGTCCCATCATTATCAAGATTCATATTGCAAAACAAGGATTTAATAGGGGATACATCAATAACTTTTAGATCTTCATTATTATTTTCCCCTAACCCTTCTGATTTGGCAGCCATTTTATTGACCAAGGTGGCTTGCTTATCAGAAATTTGGGCTATTGATTTTTCAAGACGAGCAATCTTAGAATTCAGACCATAAAATTTCTTAGACATATCATCAAGCTCTTTGTTCATGTACTCCATAAAGCTTTTTTGTTCTTTAAGCTCTTTTCTAAAGAAAGTATTATGCTCAAATTGTAAAGTCATAAAGCTTCTAATGTTTAATTCAATCTCTTCCGACCTTCTAAGATGAAGGTCGGTGTCGGTGTCAAAACCGGCAGATCTCGGGTAGGGGGTCCCGAACTGTGCGTCTAGGCGGATGGTAACAAGACACAAGGGACACGATGTTTTACCCAGGTTCGGGCCCTCTTGATGGAGGTAAAACCCTACGTCCTGCTTGATTAATATTGATGATGTGGGTATTACAAGAGTAGATCTACCACAAGATCAAGGAGGCTAAACCCTAGAAGCTAGCCTATGGTCTGATTGTTGTTCTGTCCTACGGACTAAAACCCCCCGGTTTATATAGACACCGGAGAGGGCTAGGGTTACACAGAATCGGTTACAATGGTAGGAGATCTACATATATGTATTGCCAAGCTTGCCTTCCACGCCAAGGAAAGTCCCATCCGGACACGGGACGAAGTCTTCAATCTTGTATCTTCATAGTCTTGGAGTCCGGCCGATGATGATAGTTCGGCTATCCGGACACCCCCTAGTCCAGGACTCCCTCAGTAGCCCCTGAACCAGGCTTCAATGACGATGAGTCCGGCGCGCATATTGTCTTCGGCATTGCAAGGCGGGTTCCTCCTCCGAATAATTTATAGAAGATTGTGAACACCAGGATAGTGTCCGGCTCTGCAAAATAAATTCCACATTCCACCATAGAGAGAATAATATTTACACAAGTTCAATCTGCTGACGTATTTCGTGGCGTGACATCACACCACAACCAAGCTTTTACTTGAATCGTTTTTATTATACCACCTCAGCGCGTTTAGCGAAGCAGCTTCCTTGGCACGTCTTGTCGAAGCAGAGATCGTGTTTCCCTTATCCTGGGATTCTCATCAATAAGGACGTGGGTAACCCAACCACGCCCGTTGCCACGCCCCCTCCATCGAATGCGAGTTCCAAACGGTCACGGGGACGGCTCTTGGTATTCTCCTCCTTTATAATGAGACCAAGGCCCGTTCCTTTTCTTCAATCCTCAATCGAATGCGCCCCTCGCCCCGAGTTCCAACACCTAGGGCTCCAGATTCGGGCACTTCGGACCTTCGACAATGTCCGGCTCCGACCTACAGGGCCGGTGGATGCCCTCCTCCATCACGGAAGAGGACGTGCTAAAGCTGAGAGACTCCAGGTACTTAACCTACGAGATTTCGCATAGGTTGCCTGCCCAAGGGCAAGTCATTCCTACTCCCGAGCCTGGCGAGAGTGTCGTGTTCGTGTCTCACCTCCGTTGGGGTTTAGGCTTCCTGATGGATCCCTTTGTGAGGGGGCTCCTGTTTTACTATGGGCTGGAATTCCACGACTTGGCTCCGGAGTCTATCCTCCACATCTCATCATTTATTGTCGTCTGCGAAGCCTTCCTCCGCACTACCCCTCACTTTGGTTTGTGGCTCAAAACCTTCAATGTGGATCCGAAGATGATTGAGGGGCGTCAGGCAGAGTGCGGCAGGGCGGTTGTAAGCAAGAGGGCCGATGCTCCATGGCCCGAGGGCCCTTTTCAGGAGGAGCTCGGCTTGTGGCAACAGGAGTGGTTCTATATCACCGCTCCCAGGGGCAGCAGGCAGAGGCCGCCGCCCGCCTTTCGCTCGGGCCCTCCACAACGGCTGACGTCGTGGGTCAACAAAGGGTTCGACTGGGGGCCGTCCAAGGACGTACCCCTATTGCAGGGCCGGATTCGAGACCTCCAAGAGAGGGACATCAATCTAGTCGTAGTGATGCAGGTTATACTGATTCAGCATCTTCTGCCCTGCAAACGTCGCCCTCTCCGCCTGTGGGAATTCAATCCGGAGGGACCATGAGCTCTTCAACACTTCATGGGTACAAAACCCGTGGAGATGTACAAGCTGTTCTTCGGATCACAAGAAGTGTGTCCGGACTTGACCGAGGATGCTGGCCTAAGCTGCAATCGCCCGGATACTGGAGTAAGTAGCCCTGTGTCCGGACATATCATCCATTTATTTATCATGGATTTGCCTTTTAACCGGCTATCCCTTGAACAGGAGTGGATAGCGCAAGCAAAACTGATACGGTGTCCGGCCCCCCTCCCTGAGACCATGCCGGATCCCGTGTTAATCAAAATGTTGGAGGTAGCGCCTTCAGAGGAGGGCGAAGGGGGGAACAGGGAAACTACCACCTCTGTTAAGGAGGCTCTCAGTAAGGGGGGAATCAAGAATCCCTCCCTCCAGGGGGAGAAGAGGACCGCTTCCGAAAACCCGGAGGCCAAAGGCTCGAAGCGGGGAAAGAAATCTGCACCGAAAGGTCATGTGCCGGGAGGAGTCCCAGCCGCACAGTCTCCCCAAAGGAATCAACCCTCCAGCGAGCCGTAAGTAGAACAAAGGGAAGTTTTGTAATAAGGGACATCCCTATTTTATTTCTAAGGATAACCGAAGTTTTTACCTTGTAGTTCGGATCTCAGCCCTTCTCAGCAAAGCTCATCCTCGGGGGACCTTCGTCCGGAGATGACGGAGAGCGAAATGCCTCCATTTGCCGCCCCGTCAGGCGGGGCGGACGACCCTGAGGTGTCGTCACGGAGGGTCTCCCCGAGTCCGGCGGGGCCGGGGAGTTCGGCACCCACTGGAGTACGGCCGGTGGAGCTGCAGGGTTTGCTCGAGAGGGCGTCTCTCTCAGAAGATCACCACGCATTAATGAGTACGGTGATTGAAAGGATCTCATCCGCTTAGAGTGGGTTGCATGAGGCCGTCGGAAGTTTACTGACGGGGTTTGAGGTACGCAAAAAATGACATACCTTTTGACAGTTTTGCACATAGAGTGCGCCCTGTATAGATAGTAGCCCCTGAGACTCGGTATGTTGTCAAAAGAGACAGCGTGCCGAGGATCATAATCTCAGTTACAAAATGTCACCTTTCCTATGCAGGTGGCAGAACGTTCGGTGGCCAGCCGTACTGATAGAGTTGCCGAGCTGAAGTGGCAACTCGACGTTGCGGATGCGGACATCGCGCTGGTCAATAAACGACTTGACGAGTCACAAGGTAGGTGGTTTCTCCGCGGTCACCTGGTAAGGGAGCTGATGCCCACTCCTTACAACATGTATGCTTGATGCAGATGGTGCCGCTGCTGTGGAAGACCTTAGGGCAGAGCTTGCTCGAGCCAAGGAGCAAGCCAGAAAAAGTGATGCGGCTGCCTCGAAGGCAGCGGAGCAGCTAAAAGCCGAAAAGGCTGCTCACTGCCGAAGTAGGGAGGAAATGGCCGTAATGGCCGTGAAATTAAAAGATGCTACCCACCACTATGAGGTTCTTGAAATAGAACGCCAAGCGGAGCAGGAGGGCCTGAAGAAGGCCACCGCCGAAGCCAAGGATGCCCGTTCTGCAATGCAGACTATAAAGGAGGAACTGCGTCAGGCCGGAGACATTGCGGCTGGAAAGCCCTTTCTGTTGCGTAGGAAGTTCACGGATCCGAAGTATGCTCAGTTGGGCCTGTTGTGGAGTGCGGAGGATCCTTATATGGATTTGGCGGCGAGTGCGGCGGACGCAGTTGTGCACTTCCAAAGTCAGAAGGATCATGAAATGGAAGAGCTTTTTTGGTCTCAATTCCATAGTCCGAAGCGTCCACTTCCATTGACCGATCAGTTGGCTGAGTGGGCTGAGCTGAATAGATTGTCCAGACTTGCCATGACGGATGTGGTGGCTCGTCTGTGGCCGGAAAGGCCCAAGCCGAAGAGTTATTTTGACTTATTGCAGCAATTCCTTGGGGCGGTGCCGCATATCAAGGCGATGAAGCGGTCGGCATGCATAGAGGGTGCACGGATGGCTCTTACCCGTGTTAAGACATACTGGGCGGGGATGAATGCCACCGATGTTGCGTCCCAGGGTTCGGACGAGAGCCGATTACCCGCCGAGCACTATTTTGAGGAAGTCCTGCCGGGCGCTCGTTTAATAGAGTCGCAGTGCTCGAAAAATGTCATGTTCAAATGACATGTATGATTTGTGAGATCATATTTATAATGTAATAGCTTTTTATACTTGTGCGTTCAAGTGTTGAATTATCTCCTGTGCGGCCGTTAATGTATATGTATTTATAACCTGAAAGATGGCAGTCTTTGGCTTCAGCCCCCACGCACATGGTGCGGGGGTGTTTGCAAAAAAAAGCGCATTTTCACACTTAATCCAACGTCTTGGTCCTTTGAAGGAGGTGATAGCATAGCAAACTAGGCAACCGGACTATAATGCTTTATCACTTTCACTTAGCCATAGGAGCTCGATGGTGGGGCTACTATATAGCCCCTAGAGGCACCGTGCTCTCTGAACTCTGGGCGCGTGTGTGCCTGACCGGGAAGCGGTCCTTCGTCAAAGCGGCGGAATTCTAAACATTCCAGTAGTCGATCGAGTGGTTGACCAGTCTCTCGCTATATCATGGCAGTCATTTTTCGGCTTTCTCTACTGAGGTGCTCGCCCGGCCGAACCGGGGCACAATCGCAGTAGTTCTCCTGGTGCCGCATTAGCCGATGGAGCGGAATGTAAGGCAGCAAAACACAGGAGCCGGGCAAACCCAACATTTGACCAAAGACATGATTCAGAGCTGATGCATATAAGGCCTAACTCGAGACGCCGAACACTCCCTAAGTTATTCGGACTTTATGATAACGGGCAGAACAATGCCCTAAGCCCCTAGTGTCCAGGTACAGGCGAGAACTTCTGACGCGGCCGATGCCAAAACGCCAGCCTCCTCCTCGGTTATGGTAGGAAACTGGGGGATGAGTATCAATAAGAGACAGTAAGAAAGGTTTACGCAGGGTCTTAATCTGAAAAGAATCCTTGCAATGGGTCCCTGCTGCACGTCTGCGCCTGTGTCTCCGTTGTGCTGTATCCTGGACGGGTGTAGCACGTGGTTCATCTGTAAAAGAGAAGAACTTAGTTTGGAAAAAATATCATGCAAAAAATGTATTGAAAATAGAGTATGATTTGGAAGATGAATAAAATTGAGCTTTATTGGCTCTCATTGTTTATACGTGCAGCCCATTGTAAAGAGGTATGCGGCTGGGAAGCCCCTTGTTTATTTATGCCGGACTCGCCTAACCGTGTCCGAGGTCTAAATGTCATGTTTTTAGGGGCTTTGATCAGCAAGGTTGGATTAGGGTGTGGCTGTCAAGGCAGTCTCACGTTTTCCGTGGTCGAGGAACACTCGGAGTTACCCTTTAATGAGATTATGCCACGTGGACCGGGCATTTTGAGTGTAAGAGACGTGTAATGCGGTATTGCGTTAAAGCAGGCGAAAGCTTCGCGTCCCAGTAGTGCTTGATGGCTACTTTTGAATGGCGCGATATGGAAGATTAGCTTTTCGCAACGGAAGTTGTCGGATGAACCGAACACAACCTTTAGTAGTACAGAGCCTGTACAATTGGCATAAAGGCCTGGCGTCACTCCTTTGAAGGAAGTGTTGCTATGGCGAATTTTGGTAGGGTCTATCCCCATTCTGCGGATGGTGTCCTGGTATAGCAGGTTTATATCGCTTCCGCCATCCATTAGGACTTGTGTGAATTGTAGTCCGTCGATTATGGGATCCAATATCAAAGCAGTCCCTCCTGCGTTTTGAATACTTCTGGAGTAATCCTGATGGTCGAAAGTAATTGGGTTTGACATCCAATTTCGGGGCTCTGCTTGGGTGGATCTTGCGGTGCGTGTTTTAGTAGTTGCCACACTATTTATCACATGAAGTGAGTTCACTGTTTTGACTTCTAGTGGGAAAGTCTTCTGTTTTCCGGCCTGCTGCTTGTGGGATTCGTCATCGTCTTCGCTTGGTGTGTCGAGCCCCTTGTGTTCGGCGTTAAGTCGGCCGGACTTCTTGAAGACCCAACAATCTCTGTGGGTATGGTTTGCAGGCTTCCCGGGGGTACTGTGGATTTGACATATCCTATCCAGTATTTTGTTTAGGTTGGATAGCTCGTCACTGTTGTCCTTAAGGGCCAGTGTTTTGTTATTCGGCCGAGAGCTTTTGAATCCGGCGTTGACCGCCATGCTATTTGGGCCGTTTTCCTTATTCCGGTGCTGATCTTTTCTGCGTCGTGATTTCCCATTTCCATCCCTAACCTCGGATGTACTCGGGTCGCTGGTGCTGCATCTTGGTAGCCAGCTATCTTCCCCCGCGCAAAAGCGGGTCATGAGGCTTGTTAGCGCGGCCATTGTTCTAGGTTTTTCCTGGCAGAGGTTTCTGGTGAGCCATTCGTCTCGGACGTTATGTTTAAAGGCTGCTAAGGCTTCGGTGTTCGGACAGTCGACTATTTGGTTCTTTTTGGTGAGGAACCTGTTCCAGAATTTGCGTGCTGACTTCCCGGGCTGTTGAGTTATGTGACTTAAATCGTCTGCATCCGGAGGGCGGACATAAGTTCCCTGAAAATTTGCTCGAAACGCATCCTCAAGGTCTTCCCAACTTCCGATGGTATTTTCTGGGAGGCTTTTGAGCCAATGCCGAGCTGGCCCTTTGAGCTTGAGGGGTAGGTATTTTATGGCGTGGAGATCGTCTCCTCTAGCCATATGTATGTGTAGGATATAATCCTCAATCCAGACTCTGGGGTCTGTTGTTCCGTCATATGCCTCTATGTTTACGGGCTTGAATCCCGCTGGAAATTCATGATCCAGTACCTCATCGGTGAAACATAGTGGGTGTGCGGCGCCCCTGTATTTAGGTGTGTCCTTATCTTCGAACATTCGGCGGGTTGTGTTGCTTCCTGGAGCCTTCTTTTTTGGCCCATAGATGGACCTGACCGGGCCATCCTTTTTGCGAGGATCCTTATGTGGATCATGTGCCTGATTGTGTGCGGCGCCGCTTGCCGCTCTTAGCCTGTTATCTGGTCGTCTATCCGGCCAGGCGGCCTCTTTCTTTTTTGACTGTGGGGGCTCTACGGCCTCCTTGTCAAATTCGGGCAACAGCTTGCGCTTCGGGTAGCTCTTTGCTTGGTGAGTATCGTCGTATTTATCTGTGGTCTTGAGTACTTTGCTCCATCTCATTCTGAGTACGTCTTCTGCCATTTTGAGCTTCTGCTTTTGCTTCTTCAAACTTCTTGTAGTGGCGACGAGCCTTTTGTGAAGGTTCTTATGCTCCGGTGATGTGTCCGGCGTGAGATCGTCTGGACTATTGTTTTCGCCGGGAATGGGTTGCTCGTCCACTGGTTCGCCCTGCTCTACGGCTGGGTCAATATGGGTGCCGTTGTTATCGAGGCGGGACTTCAGGCGGCGCTTGCATCGATGTTTTTGTTGTTTTTCGGGGGAATTATCCTTCGCCGCATCCCGTTGTTCCTCGTTATCGCTTCCTTTTGGTGTATCCACCATGTATACGTCGTGAGTTGAGGTGGCTTTCCAGTCCCCAGTAGGCGCTGGTTCTTGGTCGTCTTCGGCATCGTCGTCCATACCGTCGATGTCTTCGGAGTCTAAGTCTAGCATGTCGGTTAAATCATCGACAGTGGCTACTAAGTGGGTGGTGGGTGGGCCTTGAATTTTTTCGTCGTCCGCATCCCAACCGTCTTGACTGCAGTCCGGCCAGGGCTCTCCTGATAACGAGAGAGACTTTAGCAAACTCAGGATGTCGCCGAAAGGTGAGTGTTGAAAGATGTCCGTAGCGGCGAACTCCATGATCGGCGCCCAATCGGATTCGATTAAAGGGGGCTTAGGAGGTTCGGAGTCCGGCAAGGAGTCCGGCACCTCGGAGTCACGAGCTTCACAAGGGACAAGGTCAGTATTCAGCTCTATCGCCGTAGAGGTTGCAGCCCCCGAGGCGGTGTCTAACCACCCGTCCTCGATGTGCATAGCCGGCTCCGAGTCGAGGGTCGGAGCGGACTCGTGTGCGGACTCCAGGGCACTGTCCGGCAGCATAGCTAAATCATGCCCATCGTGACAGTGCGGCGCGCTCGGCTGTGGCTCGAATCCATCGAAGATCAAGTCTCCGCGGATGTCAGCCACGAAGTTCAGACTTCCAAATCTGACCTGATGGCCAGGGGCGTAGCTTTCGATCTGCTCCAGATGGCCAAACGAATTGGCCCACAGTGCAAAGCCGCCGAATGCGAAGATCTGTCCGGGGAGAAAAGTCTCACCCTGGACTGCGTCGTTGTTGATGATCGAAGGAGCCATCGAGCCTATCGGTGACGACACAGAGGAACTCTCAATGAAAGCACCAATGTCGGTGTCAAAACTGGCGGATCTCGGGTAGGGGGTCCCGAACTATGCGTCTAGGCAGATGGTAACAGGAGACAAGGGACACGATGTTTTACCCAGGTTCAGGCCCTCTTGATGGAGGTAAAACCCTACGTCCTGCTTGATTAATATTGATGATGTGGGTATTACAAGAGTAGATCTACCCCGAGATCAAGGAGGCTAAACCCTAGAAGCTAGCCTATGGTCTGATTGTTGTTCTGTCCTACGGACTAAACCCCACCGGTTTATATAGACACCGGAGAGGGCTAGGGTTACACAGAGTCGGTTACAATGGTAGGAGATCTACATATCTGTATCGCCAAGCTTGCCTTCCACGCCAAGGAAAGTCCCATCCGGACACGGGATGAAGTCTTCAATGTTGTATCTTCATAGTCTTGGAGTCCGGCCGATGATGATAGTTCGGCTATCCGGACACCCCCTAGTCCAGGACTCCCTCAGTCGGTGTTCTTAGGCAAAGCCATAAGGGCAAACAGGCACACAAGAAGACAAGCGAAAGAGAGGGCGAATAAAACGGCAAGGGTGAAGTGAGGGAGAGGAAAGCGAGAGGCAAATGGCGAATAATGTAATGTGAGGGAGATGAGTTTGTGATGGGTACTTGGTATGTCTTGACTTGAACGAAGACCTCCCCGGCAACGACGCCAGAGATCCTTCTTGCTACCTCTTGAGCATGCGTTGGTTTTCCCTTGAAGAGGAAAGGGTGATGCAGCAAAGTAGCATAAGTATTTCCCTCACTTTTTGAGAAGCAAGGTATCAATCTAGTAGGAGGATCCTCAAAAGTCCCACACACCTACACAAACAAACAAGAACCTCGCAACCAACGCGATAAAGGGGTTGTCAATCCCTTCACGGTAACTTGCGAAAGTTAGATCTGATAGAGATAATAAGATAAGATAAATGTTTTTTGTATTTTTATGATATAGATTGGAAAGTAAAAGATGCAAATAAAAGTAGATGGAAAACTTATATGATAAAAGATAGACCCAGGGGCCAAAGGTTTCACTAGTGGCTTCTCTCAAGATAGCATAAGTATTACGGTGGGTGAACAAATTACTGTCTAGCAATTGATAGAAAAGTGCATAGTTATGAGATTATCTATGCATGATCATGTATATAGGCATCAGGTCCGCAACAAGTAGATCAAAACGATTCTGCATCTACTACTATTACTCCACACATCGACCGACTCCTGCCTGCATCTAGAGTATTAAGTTCAAGAAGAACATAGTAACGCATTAAGAAAGATGACATGATGTAGAGGGATAAACTCATGCAATATGATATAAACCCCATCTTTTTATCCTCGATGGCAACAATACAATACGTGCCTTGTTGCCCCTGCTGTCAGTGGGAAAGGACACTGCAAGATTAAACCCAAAGCTAAGCACTTCTCCTATTGCAAGAAAGATCAATGTAGTAGGCCAAACCAAACTGATAATTCGAAGAGACTTGCAAAGATAACTTAATCACACATAAAAGAATTAAGAGGAGATTCAAGTATTTCTCATATATAAACTTGATCATAAACCCACAATTCATCGGATCTCGACAAACACACTGCAAAAAGAGTTACATGGAATAGATCTCCAAGAAGATCAAGGAGAACTTGGTATTGAGATTCAAAGAGAGAGAAGAAGCCATCTAGCTAATAACTATGGACCCGAAGGTCTATGGTAAACTACTCACAACTCATCGGAGAGGCCATGGAGAAGATGTAGAGGCCCTCGATGGTCAATTCCCCCTCTGGCAGAGCGCCGGCGAAGGCTCCAAGATGGGATCTCGCGGATACAGAAGGTTGCGGCAGTGGAATTAGGTTTTCGTGGTGCGCTCCAATGTTTTTAGGGTACGGGAGTATATATAGGCGAAGGAAGTACGTCGGTGGAGCAATGAGGGGCCCACGAGGGTGGGGGGGTGCCCACCCCCTTAGGGCGCGCCAGGAACCCTCGTGGCCACCTCGTTTGCATCTTGACGTCCACTCCAAGTCTCCTGGGTTGCATTTGTTCTGAAAATATCGCTCCCGAAGGTTTCATTCCGTTTGGACTCCATTTGATATTCCTTTTCTTTGAAACACTGAAATAGGCAAAAAAACAGCAATTCGGGCTGGGCTTCCGGTTAGTAGGTTAGTCCCAAAAATGATATAAAAGTGTAAAGTAAAGCCCATAAACATCCAAAACGGGTAATATAATAGCATGGAACAATCAAAAATTATAGATACGTTGGAGACGTATCAGGTATGACTATGACTGGATCTCTTTCACCATGAATTACAATGTTTAGTCTGTCCTTGATCTTTAAAGGTGCTCTGCATTTATGTTTTGCGGTCTCAGAAAGGGCTAGCGAGATACCATCTTGTTATATCATATTATGATTGTTTTGAGAAAGTGTTGTCATCCGAGATTTATTATTATTGCTCGCTAGTTGATTATGCCATTGATATGAGTAAACATGAGACCTAAGTGTTATTGTGAGTGTGGTTAGTTCATAATCTTTGCTAAAAACTTGAATGTCGGCTTTACATATGTGCAACCACAAGAGCAAACAGAGTTTGTAAAGGTTTTTCTTTATCACTTTTAGTTTATCAACTGAATTGCTTGAGGACAAGCAAAGGTGGGTTGTAGTACCCATACATTCTGAGCACATGCTCACTAGTTGAGCAATTCTCCTCCATCTTTTAGGAAAAGTACTTGTCAGAGGTCTCATACCTCTTGACATGGGCATGAGTCTGAAATACCAATTTCAGCTCTTGGAACATATCATATGCTCGGTGACATTTCAAAAGCATTTTTGAAGTCCCGGTTCTAAGCCGTAAAGCATGGTGCACTAAATTATCAAGTGGTCATCATATTGAGCTAGCCAGACGTTCATAACGTTTGCATCTGCTCCTAGAATAGGTCTGTCACCTAGCGGTGCATCAAGGACATAATTCTTCTATGCAGCAATGAGGATACACCTCAGATCACGGACCTAGTCCGCATCATTGCTACTATCATCTTTCAACTTAGGTTTCTCTAGGAACATATAAAAAACATAGGGAAGCTATAACGCGAGCTATTGATCTACAACATAATTTGCAAAATACTATCAGGACTAAGTTCATGATAAATTATAGTTCAATTAATCATATTACTTAAGAACTCCCACTTAGATAGACATCCCTCTAGTCATCTAAATGATCACGTGATCCAAATCAACTAAACCATGTCCGATCATCACGTGACATGGAGTAGTTTTCAATGGTGAACATCACTATGTTGATCATATCAACTATATAATTCACGCTCAACCTTTTGGTCTCCTGTGTTCCGAGGCCATATCTGCATATGCTAGGCTCGTCAAGTTTAACCCGAGTATTTTGCGTGTGCAAAACTGGCTTGCGCCCATTTTATGTGAACATAGAGCATATCACACCCGATCATCACGTGGTGTCTCGGCACAAAGAACTGTCACAATGGTGCATACTCAGGGAGAACACTTATACCTTGAAATTTTATTAAGGGATCAACTTATAATGTTACCACCGTACTAAGCAAAATAAGAAGCATAAAAGATAAACATCACATGCAATCAAAATATGTGACATGATATGGCTATCATCATCTTGTGCCTTTGATCTCCATCTCCAAAGTATCATCATGATCTCCATCGTCACCGGCATGACACCATGATCTCCATCATCTTGATCTTTATCAACGTGTCATCACATGGTCGTCTCGCCAACCATTGCTTTTGCAACTATTGCTATCGCATAGCGATGAAGTAAAGCAATTATATGGCACTTGCATCTTATGAAATAAAGAGACAACCATAAGGCTCCTGCCAGCTGCCGATAACTTTAACAAAACATGATCATCTCATACAACAAATTATATCACATCATGTCTTGACCATATCACATCACAACATGCCCTACAAAAACAAGTTAGACGTCCTCCACTTTGTTGTTGCAAGTTTTACGTGGCTGCTACGGGCTTCTAGAAAGAACCGTTCTTACCTACGCATCAAAACCACTTCGTCAAGTGTGATGTTTTAACCTTCAACAAGGACCGGGTGTAGCCACACTCGATTCAACTAAAGTTGGAGAAACAGACACTCACTAGCCACCTGTGTGCGAAGCACTTCAGTAGAACCAGTCTCGCGTAAGCGTACACGTAATGTCGGTCTGAGCCGCTTCATCCAACAATACCACCGAATCAAAGTATGACATGCTAGTAAGTAGTATGACTATTATCGTCCACAAGTCTTTGTGTTCAACTTGTGCATATAACATCTACGCATAAAACTGGATCTGATACCACTGTTGGGGAACGCAGTAATTTCAAAAAAATTCCTACAATCATGCAAGATCTATCTAGGAGATGCATAGCAATGAGAGGGGAGAGTGTGTCCACGTACCCTCATGGAACGAAAGCGGAAGCATTAGTAACGCGGTTGATGTAGTCGAACGTCTTCGCGATCCAACCAATCCAAGCACCGAACATATGGCACCTCCGCGTTCAGCAAACGTTTGGCTCGGTGACGTCCCTCGTACTCTTCATCCAGTTGAGGTCGAGGGAGAGTTCCGTCAGCATGATGGCGTGGCGACGGTGATGATGATGTTACCAACACATCGCTTTGCTAAGCACTATGACAATATGCCCGAGGTGTGCAACTGTGGAGGGGGGCACCACACACGGCTAAAAGATCAACTTGTGTGTCTATGGGGTGCCCCCTGGCCACGTATATAAAGGAGGGGAGGGAAGAGGTGGCCGGACCAAGGGGAGTGCGCTAGGTGTGGGGAATCCTACTAGGACTCCCCAGTCCAAGTAGGATTCCCCTCCTCTTTCTTATTCCTAGTAGGAGAGGGAGGGAAGGAGGGGGCGCCGCCCTCTCCTAGTCCAATTCGGACCAGCCCATGGGGGGGCACCCCTTGAGGCCCTTCTCTCCTTTCCCATATGGCCCATTAAGGCCAATTACTTCCCCCGGCGAATTCCAGTAACTCTTCGGTACTCCAAAAAATACCCGAATCACTCGGAACCTTTCCGATGTCTGAATATAGCCTTCCAATATATCGATCCTTACATATCGACCATTTCGAGACTCCTCCCATGTCCGTGATCTCATCCGGGACTCCGAACAAAATTCGGGCATCAAATCACATAAATCATAAAACAAATCGTCATTGAACGTTAAGCGTGTGGACCCTACGGGTTCGAGACCTATGTAGACATGAACGAGACACATCTTCGGTCAATAACTGTCGGCATTCTGGGAACGGGGGTCCCCAGACTTGCCTGCCTGCGGTGTGGCTCAAGTGGGGGCCCAGTGCAGCCCAGCTTCATCAGCTCAAGCTCAAGACCCTCGCAAGGGGCCAAGCCTCGCAGGGCGGACGACAGGAGGCTTCCTCAGGAGCAGCCTCATCAGGCGGGCTCACGAGGAGGCAGAGAGATCAAGGTAGGGACCTCGTGAGGTGCCTGTCGCAAGCCATGATGGTCGAGACCAGGCGGGCGCCAGCCTGCACAGTGTCCTTGTTTCCCCTTCGGTGAAAAGGGGGCAAGCACAGGCCAAGGCATCAGGCAAAGGTTACCGGTTCGGTGCAACAAGACCAAGACTAGCGGAACGGCAGGATGGAGGTCAATGTGGGGCCCAGGACGGCGTCATCGACAGAGTCTTTGGTAGTCTAAGACCAACTTTAGTCAGGATAAGTGTACTAGATATTCCCCTTCAAAATGGCCAATTGTTGGCGCCCTTCCCGCTCATTATTTGGGAAGAGGCCCAGGGCCTCCCACTATAAATAGGGCTAGCCACCACAGTAGAGAGGGGAGTTCTCATCGGATCAAGATTTTGGGTAGATTAGAGAGAGAGAGGCGACTGAACTCACCCAAGCAGTTCATCGCACCAGCTTAAGAACACCCCTCGCGAGGTTGTTCTTCCTTTGTATTGTTCATCATCAGCCCCTGAGGCAATCCACCACACCACAAATAAGAGTAGGGTATTACACCACAACGGTGGCCCGAACTAGTATAAACCTCATGTCCCTTGTGTGATCTTCTTCCTAGCCTAGATTCCTTGCGAGGCTTCGAGACGTGAGTTGGTAGGGGAGAGATCTTCGTGCGCACCCCAGAGTTCGAACCTCAAGGGTCTGCCAGAACCTGAAATCCGACATTTGGCATGCCAGGTAGGGGTGCGCCGGAATCCTTCCTCCGCCACCTCGCGTTCCATCGCCTCGCCGTTCTGATGTCAAGCGACCTGACTGCCAACACCGATCGCTGGGTGGCGTGGCCCGCCCACGCCGTGTCGTCGGCCCAGGGTGACCTCAACCTTGCACCTCAGGAAGCTCGCGCTCCGCAGGGTGCTGCGGGGCACGGGCGACGCGGCCAGGTACCGCCTGCCCTCACACCACGGCAGGTGCGGTCAGCAGCAAGAGCCTCAAGCCACGCCGCGGCCACAGCACCGCACACTCGACGGGAGCAGGCGAACTCAAGGGCCGCGCTCACGGTGGCCCGAGAGCTGCTACGGTGCAGGCTGCTGGAGGGTGGCCGTGATGTGTTGTTAGAGCGAGTGGCCGAGCTCCTGGATGCCGCCGCCTTGGGAGCACCTCCTTTCTGCATCCAGCTGCCACCCCAGATCTAGGGCGGGCCGTATGGCAGTCCCATACGTGCCCACGCAACTCCGAGCGGACTCCAGGGCCTCCTCAACGCCAACCCGGCCGTCAGCACCAGGCGACAAGTCACGCCGGCCCCGTCTCCGGCCAGCGAGGGAGTGCACGCCGCGGCCTTCGGCCATGGCGGGCCACCACGCTACCATCCCCAAGACAGCGCTCCAAGCCAGACTGCGTAGCGTATGGGGCACTATGGCGAGGCCCTCGAGGCGGTGGCCCCAGAAGCTTATGTGCCCCACATGGTGGATCAAGAGTGCGGACTGGAAGAAGACCATGGCTCGTTCCTCGGGCCAGGCTGGGGGGAGGAGACGCCAGAAGCCGAGCTCCTTCAGGAACCCCAAGAGAGCCTCGACAACCGCGCTGGTGGTAGCAACTATCGGGTACTGCTAGTTCCTCAGGAGCAAGCTTATGCTAACCATGGGTCGCAGGAGGTACAGGTCGCCGCAGCAGATGGCTGCCCCAATGGTGCAGCCTCCTACCCCTCAGGAGGAGGGCACCGGGGGCTGCAGGAGAGGGGCCGAGATTCGGTCTCACCCCCGCTACGCTCGTAGCAAGGTGTTCTCAGGAGGTAGGCCCTCTGTCGGGGAGGTGCCTCAGGGCCTGCCCCCGGTAGAGGACCCGTGGTCGTCGGGGGAACCGCTGGTGACCTCTCTACCCCATTGGCGTCGTCCTTGGTTTCCGGTCACCATCGATGGCGGCAGAGTGTGGTGCAAGGCGGGCCCCTCGTCTAGCGATATGAAGCAAGGCCGGTACCTGTGAAGAAGGCCCAGTGCCTGTGAAGCTCGCCGCCCGTGACACTCTCACGTAATAATGAGTGGGGTTGCACACACCCTGGAGTCTCTGGAGAGCAGCCCTCGGGCATCGGGGGCTCCCGCCCACGCCCTGTGGCTGCACTTAGCTCCGCGCTGGTGAGAAGACGTCGAAGACTAGACTAGGTGTCGGACGCGGCTTTTTGCCTCTTTGCCTTTTCCTCTGTTGTCAAGGTTCTTCGATTCGAATTTAAGTTGGATTTGAGCTTGAGAGTTGCATGTGTTTGGGGAAGGGGTGTTTAGTCTCATTCGAGCAATCTCTCGTGTTCTGGTTTTGGCTTTGTGTCCAAAGTTAGCGTCAGCCGCCTCCCCTCGCGAGCCCCTCGCGAGCCGGGCCGGGCCAAGCACGTCTACAATTCGGACCGCTGTCGGTGTCAAAACCGGCGGATCTCGGGTAGGGGTCCCGATCTGTGCACCTTGGGCTGATGGTAATAGGAAGCAAGGGACACAATGTTTACCCAGGTTCGGGCCCTCTCGATGGAGGTAAAACCCTACTTCCTGCTTGATTAATATTGATGATATGAGTAGTACAAGAGTAGATCTACCACGAGATCGTAGAGGCTAAACCCTAGAGGCTAGCCTATGATGATTATGATTGTAATTGTGATCCGCCTTCTAAGGACCAACCTCTCCGGCTTATATAGACACCGGAGAGGGCTAGGGTTTACACGGAGTCGGTTACAAGGAAGGAAATACAATATCCGGATCGCCAAGCTTGTCTTCCATGCCAAGGAGAGTCCCATCCGGACACGGGAAGGAGTCTTGAGTCTTGTATCTTCACGTTCCAATAGTCCGGACGATGTATATGGTCCGGCCGTCCGGATACCCCCTAATCTAGGATTCCCTCGGTAGCCCCTGAACCAGGCTTCAATGACGATGAGTCCGGTGCGCAGTCTTGTCTTCGGCATTACAAGGCGGGTTCCTTCTCCGAATACTCCAAAATAATTATTGAACACTTAGACCGTGTCCGGATCTGCAAAATGATCTCCACATACCACCGTAGAGAGAATGATATTTCACAAATGTAATCTGCTGACAACATGTCATGTCATTATGGTCGAGTCATTATTCGAACCATTCTCCCACAACCAGCCATAGCGCGTATCGCGAGGTGGTTTCCTCTGCATGTTTTGCCATAGCAGAGATCGTGTCCCCTTATTATGGGATTCTCATCAATACGGGTATGGGTAATCCAACCGCACCGCTAATCGCGGCGAGTGGGGAGCAAGCGGGTTCCACCAGGCAAGTGGGGAGGCGCAAAAAGCTTTTACCGTCTCTACAAAGAGATAAGGTCTCTTCCTCTTTACCCACGCCTTCTCCTTCCGCTAGCCCATTCCCCTCTGTTCGATCCCTAACGCCCAAGCATTCTTCTTTTCCATCAAAGAGAGGTTTTCCAAAGATGGCCGGATCCGGAGCAGGAGGCAGATGGATGGCCTCTACCGTCCAGGAGAGGGATATCAAGAGGCTCCGGGAGGCCGGGTACCTAGCCAAGAAGATCGGCCATCGTCTCCCACCGGCGGGACAGGTCGTCCCTACTCCGGAGCCTCAAGAGAGAGTCGTGTTTCTTCCCCATTTTGTCCGTGGGCTTGGGTTTCCCCTTCACGATTTGTTCGCGGAGTCACGTATTACTATGGGATTGATTTTCATGATCTTTTCCCCAATTCTTTCCTCAACATCTCGACGTTCATTGTCGTGTGTGAGGCTTTTCTCCGGATTCCACCTCACTTCGGCCTATGGCTGAAGATTTTCAATGTGAAGCCCAAGGTGGTGAGTAGAGAGCATGTTGAGTGCGGCGGTGCCATGGTGAGCAAGATGCCCAAGATTGTTTGGCCGACGGGTGCCTTCAACAACTCTGTCAAGGAGTGGCAGCAGCGGTGGTTCTATATTACCGAACCGCGCGGCAAAAAGTGGGTTGCAGCTCCCGAGTTCAGATCCGGAGCCCCCCTGCGGCTCACGTCCTGGCCCAAGAAGGGCCCGAAGTGGTCCTTGTCCGATGAGCTTTCACTGATCCAGACGTGAGTCCAGAGCATGGTCGATAAGGACGTCAAGCTCGTCGACATAGTCCAGGTGATGTTAGTTCGCCTGGTTCTCCCTTGCCAGCGTCGAGCCTGCAATTTGTGGGAGTACGACCCAACCGAGCACCAAACCCTTCGGGAGCTCTATGATTCCTCCCACAAGGATATCTGGAAGGTGTTCTTTAAGTCTGACAAATCATGGCCGGGCTCTGCCGAGGACCATGGGTATCAATTATCCCATTCTCCAAGCCCGGTAAGTTATAGCTACACTCTGTCCATCCATGCTTCAGTTGGCATGTCCTGAGGGAGACATTTTTATCATGCTTTATTATGACCCCAGGGATGGATAAAAAAGGTGGAGCGGATACATTGTCCGGCCCTGCTGCCGGAGGAACCGGCCAGACCTCTTCTGACGAAGATGCTGGTCCCCGCGCCTTACAAGGCGCCAAAGAAAGAGGCCTCCACGAAGGTCAAAAAGACCCGGAGTGGCCTCCATCGCCGCGAGGCTTCGGACGCAAAATCCGAAGACTCCAGCGACCATCCTTCTTCCGAAGACGAAGAGGAGGAAGTAGAGGAGGACGAGCCTCACTCTGGAGGTGGGAAGAAGAGGTCGGCTTCCTCGTCCCAGGAGGCCGAATTGCCCAAGAGGGGGAGAGGTTCCCACCCGGAGGCATCCACCACGGCTATCGATAACAGCCCGGAGTGGGATCCCAGGGCTCAGCCCCTGGGAAAGTCGTAAGTATCCGACATCCGAACACACATATACATCCAGGGTCGTTTGGGTACAGTAGTTTTAACTATCACCATATTTCATCCAGCCCAGCGAGGTCTCGCGCCGGACAGTCCTCATCGGAGGATTCGCTGAGCTCAGACGCTTTGGCGAGCGAGACGCCTCCAGAGGCCCCTTCCCCGAAGTCCAGGCGCGACACTGAGGTGTCGTCTCAACGAGGCCCGGACCAGGGGAGGCATGTCTCTGGGGCCAGACACACGGGGGGCGGCGGCCCCTCGGCGTGTCGATGGTGGGGGCGATCTCGGGTTCGAACCATAGCCAGACAAGGTCCTGGAGACCTCTAAGGCTCCAGGATCGGGCGAGCAGCCACCTTCGACGGTGGGAGGCTTGCCTACTCCACCGGCAACCTCTGTCCAAGCAGAGCTGCCTGGTGGTCTATCGACAGCGTTAGAGAGCACGTCTATCGTTGATGACCATCGGACCCTCATGGGTGCGGTGATTGAAAAGATTCAGTCCGCCGATAGCGGGCTGAATGAGTCCTGCCTTGGCCTTATAAAGGCCTTTGTTTTCTAAGAAACCTTTGAGGAATCATCATAATATGAGTAGTAGCCCCTGATACACTATAAAGAAAGAGCCAGACAGGGGATCAAATCCTCTGCTTTTGCAGGAGCCTTTGTTAATGACATATACCCCGTTGTGTGAAAACAGGCGTCTGCAGAGAAGACGGCCGCTCATAGTGCGGAAGTGTCTGGACTGAAGAAGAGCCTGGAGCGGGCCAAAGAAGAACTTGGCCGTGTAAAGAAGCAATTGGAGGACAAGCAAGGTACGTTAAGAGTAATTGTGCCTAGTGAAAAGTATTTGTATTGTATGCTATAGGAGCGAGTGCCGAATATGAGGCATTGAAGAAGGCTGTGGCTGATGCCAACGAGAAGGCTGCCGCCGAACAGGCGCTTCGTGACAAACACGAGGCCAGGGTCATCGCAGCTGAGCGAGAGCTCTAGGAGGCTATGAAGAAAAGCGAGGGCTTGGAGCAGAGTCTAGTAGGGAAAGAATCCGAACTCGCCCAAGCTCTCCAAGCCGCGGAAGATGCTCAGGAAGAAGCCCGAAGTGCTGTGCGGGACATTTAGGAGGCCCGGAAGGTTGCGGCTGGTAAGGCCTTTTATATTCATGGCCATTTTTACATGATAATGGGGAGAACTCTAAGCGACAAGCTGAATTCTTGTTTTTCTAGGGGCGTCTGCGGATCTGCCTCGCAGTATATCAGATGCCGCCCAATTCTACCGGACCGAGAAGAAGAAGTATGCGGAGAGGGGTTTCTAGTCGCAGTACTTGGCGCCGAACTATCTGGTGCCCTTTATCAATCAGCTGAAGCAGCTGGTCGAACTGCACCAGGCGGCCGAAGTAGCCATGAAGGACTTGGTTGTCCGGCTGTGGCCCGTGGAGCCAATTCCAAGCAGTTACTTCGGACTCGTGAAGCAGATTGTGGGCGCCTGTCCTCGGCTTGATGCTATAAAGCGATCGGTCTGTATAGAGGGTGCGTGCATGGCGTTTGCCCATGCGAAAGTGCATTGGGGGAAGCTTGATGCGGAGAAGCTGATGACTGAGGGGCCGCCAGAGGGTAAAGAGCACCGCAAGCCCGACCTGTACTATGAAGGTGTACTGAAGGGAGCCCTCCCTGTGGCGGATAAGTGTACCAACGACATTATATTTCCCTGAGGGCATTCGTGTCATTCTTTGTAATATGGGATAATGGCACTTTTATTATTTATTACCTCTTTTGTTTGAACATTTGTTCTTCCTGTGCGGCTGTTTAGTGTATGTAAATCCTGAGAGTTGGCCAGTCGTCGGCTTCTGCCGCCATGAAAGGAACATGGGGGTGTTCGGGACATATCTGAACACTCTTTATCCCATGGTTGGGTCCTTTTAAGGAGGTGTTCCTCACCACGAACCAGGCAATCGGACTATAGGGCTTTACCACTCTCACTTAGCCATAGGAATTCGAGTATGGTCGGCAGAGCCCCTAGTGTTCGGAAGACCGCACTAGGGGCTCTATTGGCGCCTGATCGGAAACCGATCCATCGCACTCTGCATTTATAGTGGCGTTATGCGAAATAAATCTTTAAGGATTTTACAACCTCTCGAACAGCTGACCAGCTCTCGCCGTATCATGACATTAGGTTTTCAGCTTTCTCTACTGAGGTGCTCGTCCGGCAGAACCGGGACACAACCGCAATAGTTCTCCCAGCGCTACCTTAGCCGATGGGGCAGAACATAAGGTATCAAAACATGGGAGCCGGGCAAACCCAACCAATGACCCAAGACATGATTCGGAGCTGATGCATATAGTGCTATAAGTTTGGGGTGCCGAGCAACCAGAAAGGTGGTCGGACTTTATTGCCGTACTGTGAAGCCCCTAGCATAATCAGGCATAACACAAGGCGTGGGTGCCGTTTTTGACAAAGAGGTGTCGATGAGAAACGACAACCGGTAAGTGTTATTTAAGTCTACACATTGTAGTATGATGATATGTCTATGCATATGAGTACGATTTATGATTATGAAAAGAGGTGTTTTTGGCGGAACCTGTCATGGCTGGACTAGAGGGGGCTGTGAGTGGATCTGAAGTGAATCCGGGCTGCCTTCTTTGGGGGGGGGGGTTCACTTACGTGTTCCTGCCCTTGTGTGTCCTAGCCGATTCCATGTCGCCAATCCGTGAAGTAGCGCGGACTCCTCCGTTGGTGTCTGGATAGTTGGCTGTCATATCAAAAATTTGATAGGCAGGCACGACTTGTTACTCCGGCAGCAGTTTGATTTCCGCTCTAAGGGCGGGGTTCGGTCTTGCCCATAGGTGTGATTATATCACACGGGGTTGGCCTAATGGTTTACCACGTGGAATCTAGTCAACGTGGTTCGTCCTGTTAACATATGGTAAATTACCGTATGAGGGGAAGGTGCCGAAGAACTATTCTTTGGCGTGTCATTTTTTGGTGATCCGAAGACAACCGTTAGGGTGGTGGGCCGATAAAACTTGGCCGTTGCACCTGGCATCTTTTAGAAGATGTTATTTGTGGCTTCATACCTGCAGGGGCTTTATGTGAGATGGAGCCCCCAGACTACTAGGTCTAGAGGTACTGCAATTAAATTGCTATGGTTGATATTGTCCGGATGGTTGATGTGATCGGGAGAGATTGGCCTTACTTTTATGATCTGGAGGATCTTTTGACTTCGCCGTTGTTGGACTCCTCCCCTCCTTGTTTCCGGCACACGACCAGCCGCTTTGTTTTGAGGATCCGGCATTCTCTATTGGTGTGCTTGGCCGTCCTTTTAGGAGTACCATGAATTTCACATGGTTCATCGAGTATGTTTCTCGGGCCGGATAGGCTTGAGCTGTTCTTTGTCCACTGACCAGACTGGGAGTTGCTGGATTTGGCACCAACTTCCCTGACTTGACATTTATGACAATTGCGCTGAGGCTTGAGGATGCCTCTTCATGTATCCTTCGTATTGTCTTGGACTGTTGTGGTGTGTTGACGTCGGGGTATGTGCCTTGGGTTCTCCTGATTAGGTTGGGGTAACGAATTATGCCGTGTGTGCCCTTTGTCAGGGCGGTCGGGTTTGTATTTCTCGGTGGCCAGGACCTTGGTCCATCTGTCCACAAGCAAATCTTGGTCATCTTTGAGCTATTGTTGCTTCCTTTGCAGGCTCCTTGCCGTGGCCATGAGTCGTCGCTTGAAGCGAACTTGCTCCACTGGATCCTGAGGCACGCCGCATTCAGCATCGCCGAGGCTAATATTATCTTCGGAGGGGGGCATGTAGTTTTCCTCCTCCGGATATTCGTCCGTCGCCTGTTTGGCCTGTCCGAAGGCAGGCTGATCGGGGTTGTATTCCTCTTCATCACCATCTAGATTGTTTTCGTCTCCTGGGCCGGTATTGCTGTGGCGGGGCTTGGAGCTGCACTGGCGACGCCCATGCTTTGCTTTCTTCTTGGAGGGGTTATCCTCCATTGCCTCATTGCCATTGGTTTCTTTTGGAGTGTCCACCATATATATGTCATATGAAGAGGTGGCTGTCCACCGCTCTGTGGGTGGTGGTTCCTATTCTTCTCCTACATCGTCCTCCAAACCGTGGATGTCTTCGGAGTCGAGGTCAAGCACATCGGTCAAATCATCGACCGTGGCTATCAAGTGGGTGGTGGGTGGGCAACGAATTCCTTCGTCGCTAGCTTCCCACTCAAGCCGGCCATAGTTCGGTCGAGAGCCTCCCGACAAAGAGAGAGACTTTAATGAATTTAGCATGTTGCCAAAGGGCAAGTGCTGGAAGATATCCGCAGCGGTAAACTCCATTACCAGAGCCCAACCAGGCTCGGCGGGCTCGGGAGCGCGGAGACTCGAACCTACAACCGGATATGAGTCCGGGGGTCCGGAATCACAGGCGTCCCTAGAGGTGAGGCCTGGGTTCGGCTCTACCGCCGATGAGTGTGCGGCCTGCGGGACGGGGTCCATCCACCCGTCCTTGGGCCACGCAGTCTACTCCACACTTAGGTCCGGGGCTACTGCAGGGGTGATATCCCGAGCACTGTCCGACAGCAGGTCTAGGCCGTGCTCATCGTGACTGTCCGGCGCTCCAGGCACAGGCCCGATTCCGTCGAAGATCAAGTCTCCATGGATATTGGCCGTGTAGTTCAGGTTACCGAACCTGACCTGGTGGCCAGGGGCGTAGCTGTCGATCTGCTCCAGATGGCCAAGCGAATTGGCCCGTAGTGCGAAGCCGTCGAACATGAAGATCTGTCTAGGGTGAGAAGTCTCGCCCTGGACCGCGTTGTTGACGATTGAAGGCGCCATCAAGCCTTGCGGCGGTGACACAGAGGAACTCTCAATGAAAGCACCAATGTCGGTGTCAAAACCGGCGGATCTCGGGTAGGGGGTCCCGATCTGTGCGTCTTAGGCTGATGGTAACAGGAAGCAAGGGACACAATGTTTACCCAGGTTCGGGCCCTCTCGATGGAGGTAAAACCCTACTTCCTGCTTGATTAATATTGATGATATGAGTAGTACAAGAGTAGATCTACCACGAGATCATAGAGGCTAAACCCTAGAGGCTAGCCTATGATGATTATGATTGTAATTGTGATCGGCCTTGTAAGGACCAACCTCTCTGGCTTATATAGACACCGGAGAGGGCTAGGGTTTACACGGAGTCGGTTACAACGAAGGAAATACAATATCCAGATCGCCAAGCTTGTCTTCCACGCCAAGGAGAGTCCCATCCCAACACGGGACGGAGTCTTGAGTCATGTATCTTCACGCTCCAATAGTCCGGACGAAGTATATGGTCCGACCGTCCGGATACCCCCTAATCTAGGATTCCCTCAGCCGCACCCTCTCAGGAGGTTCTCATCACAGGATCAATGGGTTCACCCCGAAGACACTTGGAGCATTGTGGCTCCCATAGGCTCGCTCGAGGCCCGTCAGGATCAAAAGGTAAACAAGTCAGCTGACCCATTGCCGGGCCAGTAGCCCAGCGTAAGCTCACACGTGGCATTATGTTTACAAGGATACCGATTGAAAACCTTTACATGAGGGGCTCCCCCTCCCAAAATGCTCTTACAATCTTCAGGGCTGAGCCCGAACCTTTTCATAGAGGGTAAGCAGCGGCGACATACGATCAGTCGGACATATCACTCACCGCATCTTCTAGGGCGCCTCCCGAGGCGTCACTGGCATCACTGACATCATCACCGCCACCGCCATCACCTCCATCAACGCCAGGCTCATCCACAATGCCACCTTCATCGGCGGCCACGATCATGCCGTCGTCATCAGATGCGAAGGCCCTGACGAGGGCGTCCACGTTGTCCTCCACCCATTGCGCCAGATCCCCCCGGATGGCTGCAGGCACCGGTGCGATGGCGGCATCAAAATCAAAATGGGGATCTCTGTCCTGTAGATAGCTGAAGACACGGGAGAAGGCACGCCCAAGCAAGGCTCGGCTCCTGGACAAGCCAACGGGCCCTGTCAGAATGGGTCTCCAGCTATGTCACCACAGCCGTGAAGAACCGGAGGTTGCCAGCATAGTTGATCACACGAGGCTCAACAACAGCCGCCTCGCAAATGTTGCCCTGAGCGTCCGGAGCATGGGGGCATGCTCATGTTCCAGAGTCTGCCGCTGACGGATCTCGTCCTCTTTCCGCCACACGACGGCCTCGGCGCCATCAACCCTCTATTGGAGAAGAAGCAGCTCGGCGCTGGAAGAGGCCAGCTCCGCCTGTGCTGCGCCAAGGGCAGCTGCGGAGGAGTCCGCACTCCGTGTCACTTTAGCCAACTTGGCCCTGAGGGCCGCAGTCCTACCCTCAGCTTCGGCCCTGATCAGCTCCAACCTCACATCATATTCGTACTCAAGATCCGAGCGAGCTTCCGCCATGCGGCGGTCGACCTCCTCTTGGACTCGGGCTTCCCGCGCAGTGACGTCTTCCTTCGCTCGAGTCACCAGGTGCTCCCTCGTCTCCAACCGCTCAATGTCAAGGTTGCGCTCGGCGGCCTCCAGCGTCAGCGCCTCCTCGTGCTTCAGGAGCTCCGCCTGGTCGACGGAAGCCTCCTTCAGCGACACAAGGGCCGCCTGGTGCAGTTCCACTTGCCGCTCCAAAGAGTTGCTCCAGGCTTGGAGCTCCCACGCGCGCTCCTCAGCATCCTTGCGCTATCGGTCTGCTTCCCGGGCCTCCTCGACGGCTTGGGAGTAGGCCTCCCGCGAGGCCACCAGTGACGCTTCAGCCTTCGCGTTATCAAGATCACGCTGGTGACGCGCAAGGGTGACGGCTACCTTTAGCTTGCGCCTCTCCTCAGTGAGGCGCAGGCCTTCGGCCTCAAGGCGCACATCCTCGCCAGCAAGCTCCGCGCCGAGCTGGCTCACCGCATCCACCGCCTTCTGAAGGAACTCTTGATGGAGGGCGCGGCGCTCTCGAGTGCGCCTGAGCACGTCTTCTGCGTCACACTTCGCCACTAGTGTATGTGGAGGGCCCTGAGGCGGCATGCCCCCTCCCGGCGTGGGGCTGGGGGCTGGCGCCCCTACGATCATCGGACGGACCTCGCCAGGGATCCAGCCTAGCGCCGGTCCGTCCCCAGAGGAGGAACTCAAGACCGACTTCAGCCGGTCATCATCCACGATCAGAGGAGGAGCGCGGGGTAAGCTAGCTGTATTCCAGGAGAGCTCGCGAAGGGAGGACAGCAGGCGCGCAGGCTCGAGGTGCCCAGCGGGGCGGACCACTTTTCCAAGTGGCCTCGCGGCGGGGGTGTTGCTCGAGCTCAGCGCTCCCAAGGTTAGCGGTGAAGACAAAGCTTGGGGGATGACTCCTTGGCCGTCTCCGCGAATTCGGCAGGAATGGCCCTGAAAAGGCCGCGATCAGCTGCAGGAACAATAAGGTAAAGGAGCAGAGATAGAAGAGGACTTACTCGTCCATGGAAAAGTACTTCATGCGCTTCAACAGGCGGCAAGGGCGATCATCGCCACCCAAGGCCTCCTTTCTCTTGTGGAGGGCCTCGAAGTCCATGCGGAACTGGCCTAAGCGCTCGGTGGAAGGGTCGGCCTGTGGCATGGAGGGGGCGTCATGGTGATCAGCGCCAAGGGAACCGGCCTGGGGGGCGTCGCCAGGCGCCGCCTCATGAGGGACGGCCGGGGCCTCGGAAGCCCCAGCCACAGGAGCCATAGGCCGCAGCTCCTCGCATGCCGCTGCTCCAGGACGGGCTTCAAGGGATGCCTCCTTCGGGGCTCTGCGCGGCGTTAGCATCTCGACATCGCCCCCTCAGCTCCCGGCGGTTTTCGTCCCCCCGCTCCATCACCTGAGGCAGGACCGCCATGGATGACCGGAAGAGCAACCACAGCAACAGGGTTCTCGCGGGGCCCCGTGAGGCCAACCGGACGCAGCCCCCACTTCAGGCCCCGCAAAGGTCCACATCCAATGGGAGTGGCACTGGAGAGGAGCAATGCAACGTTGAAGGAACTCCTTCACCACCTTGGGCGCCGTCACATCGAGCGCCCTCAAGCTCCGGAAGTGGCGCCAGGCAAAGGCGAGCCGGGGGCTCACGAGCGCCTCGTGATCCCAGCATGAGTTGGGAATAGCGGGCGAGGTCGGGTGCGAGAGCAGGGGGCTGGGCACTCCGACATCCACATACAGCCACCGCTCTCTGAACCTAGCCTCAGGAGGAGGAAGGCCAAAATCGATCCCCGAAGCAGCCATCTCTGGCACGGCGAGGAAGCTCACACACCCCGACCATTGAGTGGGGTCACTCAGGCGCAAAGAGAAGAAGTGGCGCTGGAGGGCAACGGAAGGAGGAATGCCCACCATTGCCTCGCAAACAAAGGAGAAAACAGCAAGGAGGGTAATGGATTCAGGCCCCAAGTGCATCATGTGGATCTGATAATGGGAGAGCACCGCATTAAAGAAAGCAGAACAGGGGGGAACCAGACCCGCCCACAGGGCATCGGCGAAGAACCTGACCTCCGTGACGACCCTATCAAAGGAGGCATGGGACGCAGGCCAGACCATGGTCCTACCGCGCTCGTTGAAGATGGAGGCAAGAGTGGAATGGACCTTGTCCAAGGCTTCGGGGTTGAGTAAGATTGACCGATCAACGGCGGGGGCCGTCGCCGGAGATGAGCGGGGCAAAGGCGCAGGCTTCTTCCCCCTTTCCTTCTTCATTGGCACCATGGTGCTAGAAGGGGGGAGAGTTCGAGTTGGATTGAAGGCGGGGGTTGGAGCTCGAGGAAGAAGGAAGGGCAGGAAGCGCGTAAACGGCGAAAGGGGAATGGCTGCGTGCAACCATGGGTCCACCTAGCCGGGCGCATAATGAAGCATCGTGGGGAAGCGGAGACGCCCATGTCCAATCAATCGTCATGCGGCGCCCAAGGCCGCAGGCTATTGGGGCCTATGACACTTCGCACTTGCCCCTTCGCTTCTCTGCTAAGCCAAGTCCGGGCGCGCCTTGGGCTGGGGGGCTACTGTCGGTGTTCTGGGAACGGGGGTCCAGTGCAGCCCAGCTTCATCAGCTCAAGCTCAAGACCCTCGCGAGGGGCCAAGCCTCGCGGGGCGGACGACAGGAGGCTTCCTCAGGAGAAGCCTCATCGGGCAGGCTCGCGAGGAGGTGGAGAGATCAAAGCAGGGTACCTCGCGAGGTGCCCGTGACGCAAGCCATGACGATCGAGACCAGGCGGGCGTCAGGCGGGCGCCGGCCTGTGCAGTGTCCTTGTTTCCCCTTCGGTGCAAAGGGGGCAAGCACAGGCCAAGGCATCAGGCAAAGGTTACCGTTTCCGTGCAACAAGACCAAGACCAGCGGAACGGCAGGATGGAGGTCACCATGGAGCCCAGGACGGCGTCATTGTTAGAGTCTTTGGCAGTCGAAGACCAACTTTAGTCAGGATAAGTGTACTAAATGTTCCCCTTCAAAATGGCCAATTGTTGGCACCCTTCCTGCTCATTATTTGGGAAGAGGCACAGGGCCTCCCACTATAAATAGGGCTAGCCTCAACAGTAGAGAGGGGAGTTGTCATCGGATCGAGATTTTGGGTAGACTCGAGAGAGAGAGAGGTGACTGAACTCACCCAAGCAGTTCATCGCACCAGCTCAAGAACACCCCTCGCGAGGTTGTTCTTCCTTCGTATTGTTCATCATCAGCCCCTGAGGCAATCCACCACACCACAAACTAGAGTAGGTTATTACACCACAACGATGGCCCGAACTAGTATAAACCTCGTGTCCCTTGTGTGATCTTCTTCCTAGCTTAGATTCCTTATGAGGCTTCGAGACGTGAGTTGGTAGGGGAGAGATCTTCGCGCGCACCCCAGAGTTCGAACCTCAAGGGTCTACCGGAACCCAAAATCCGACAAATAACCAATAGGAGAACTTGGATGCTCATATTGGCTCCTACATATTCTACGAAGATCTTTATCGGTCAAACCGCATAGCAACATACGTTGTTCCCTTTGTCATCGGTATGTTACTTGCCCGAGATTCGATCGTCGGTATCATCATACCTACTTTAATCTCGTTACTGGCAAGTCTCTTTACTCGTTCCGTAATGCTTCATCCTGCAACTAACTCATTAGTCACATTGCTTGCAAGGCTTATAGTGATGAGCATTACCAAGAGGGCCCAGAGATACCTCTTCGAAACATGGAGTGACAAATCCTAATCTCAATATATGTTAACCCAACAAACACCTTCGGAGACACCTGTAGAGCATCTTTATAATCACCCATTTACATTGTGACGTTTGATAGCACACAAGGTGTTCCTCCGGCATTCGGGAGTTGCATAATCTCATAGTCTGAGGAACATGTATAAGTCATGAAGAAAGCAGTAGCAATGAAACTGCAACGATCATAATGCTAAGCTAACGGATGGGTCATGTCCATCACATCATTCTCCTAATGATGTGATCCAGTTCATCAAATGACAACAGATGTCTATGTTTAGGAAACATAACCATCTTTGATTAACGACCTAGTCAAGTAGAGGCATACTAGGGACACTATGTTTTGTCTATGTATTCACACATGTACTAAGTTTCTGGTTAATACTAGCATGAATAATGAACATTTATCATGAAACGAGGAAATAAATAATAACTTTATTATTGCCTCTATGACATATTTCCTTCAGGAAGGTCAAAGACGGTGGCGTTGGGGCTCGGCGACATCGAGTCCACACTACAAAAAAATACACATCTGTGACATTTTGGGCCGAATTTTTTCTGTCATACTTATGACACTTCTATGACGATAGTTGTGACAAAACCCGGTATCATCATAGATGTGGTGGGATCATACTTCTATGACAAAAAATCATGATAGAAAATGGGCTTTTCATCCTAGGTAGGCCAGAGACGCAGCTGCATGACATTCTTTGGGTCGTCCATGATGGAAAAAACCGTGGTAGAAGAGAGGGCGAGGAAAATTTCGGGGAGTTCCCGTTTACGGTGGGTGGTCGGGGGCCGAGCGATGCGCGTTTCTCTCATACACGTACCGTGTGTGTGAGGCATTGGCTCTAACTGAACCTGAGCGAGGCGTTGGGCTCTAACTGAACCCGAGCGACGCAGGCTACGCGTTACTGAACCCGATCGATCGATCGATGACTGTTAACTGAACCCGATCGAGCGATTCCTTCGCTACTGCTGCTAACTGAAGCCGATCGATGCTTCCTCTAGATGAACAGTGAGCATTGCGGGGGGGTTTGGATGAACAGTGAGTGGTGGGGTGGCTGAACAGGACCCCGTGGCGTTTCCTCTAGATGAAGAGGACCCCGATCGATCGAGACGGTTGGGGCTGGATGAACAGGACCCCGTAGAGGGCTGGATGAACAGCAGGACCCCGTGGAGGGCTAGATGAACAGTAGACAGTGGAGGGGTGGATGAAATGTTACCCGTGGAGGGGTGGTTGAACAGGAGCACATGGAGGGGTGGTTGAATAGTAGCCGGTGGAGTAGCGCGCGGTGGAGGCTGGATGAACAGGAGCCCGTGGAGGCTGGAGGATGTCGACGGTGGATGAACAGTAGCCCGTGGAGGCTGGAGGAGGTCGACGGTAGAGATGAACAGTCTCCCGTGGAGTCCCGTTTTGTGGTATGCCACACCCCTCCCGATGAACAGGACCCCCGTTTTGACCGTAGCGCTCCAACACAAGTCCGTTTCGTCCGTTTTGCGGTACGCCACACCACTGCCGATCAACAGGACCCCCGTTTCGACCGTAGGAGGTCCGTTTCCTCCGTTTTGCGGTATGCCAGACCCCTCCCGATGAACAGGATCCCGTTTCGAACATGGCCGGTCGAACACAAGGACGTTTCCTCCGTTCTGCGATACGCCAGGCCTTGTTTCCATCGCCTGTTCTGTCCATGCCCTCCCGATGAACACGACGACGCATTCCGTTCCGACCCAGCCGGTTGGCTCCCCATGAACATGACGACGACGCTGTTTCTCCGTTCCGACCCAGCGATGTACACGATCCCTGGCCGTACGTATGCGCGAGTAGGCATTCGAGACACCTCTCGTATGTACACATACGTGGCCGTATTTTCTTTCTTGCACACTGGATGTTGTACATACGTGTACATGCTACGTGCGCGCCTCTACTATGACATGTGCGCGCCTCTACATCCACCAGTATGTACGTACACGTTCGTGACCAGAATGACAATGCTACATATGCTTTGACCAGGTGGGTCCCGACTATCACGCACTTCCTTGCGTGTGAAGATGTAGCTGGTGGGTCCCAGCAGTCAGGGGGGTGAATCATTTTTTTGCCCAGATGCACTTCCTTGCATGCGAAGATGTGGCTGGTGGTCCCAGCAGTCAGGGGGAAATATTTTTTTGCGAAATACGGTGGCCCGTCCGGTGGGTCCCAGATGTCAGGTGGAGGAATAATTATTTTGCATGTAATAAGGAGGCAGTTCCATGCTGCGGCCGTGGACCCAGCTGTCAGCCTCTCCACATACAGTCCACGTCCAATGGAAGCCGTTCCTTGACCATGTTGACCATGCCGCGCCGAGAGCACCAGGGCGGTGGACGATGACGAGGCCTAGGAAGGGGATGACGTGGAGCTGGGGAAGACGCGGAAGTGGATGCCCACACGTAGAGGAGTATGAGGGTTCACTGGTTCGGCTGCGGTGTGAGGCTGCCGTCGCCGCAGAATAACAGGGGGTGTGGGTGAGTAGAGGGATGGCCTGGCCAGCGGTGGGAGTAGTATGGGGGCGGTGAGGCCTCCGCGGCAGCATAGCCGGCCACGAGAGGTAGGAGCAGGCGGCACGATCGGCGCTGCTTTGGGCGGCTGGAGCAAGAATACCAGAGGTTGAAGAAGCATTATGGCCGTTGGATGGACATCATACGGTCACTAGAGTATTGACTAAGTTGACAAAGCCCTCCATCCCCGTCAACTTAGTAGGCCCAAAAGTCAGCCACCCACTATGGTGGGTCCCAGCTAGCAGGGGGTATTCATTTTTTTGTGCATAATAAGGAGACACTTCCTTGCATGCGAAGATATTGCTGGTGGGTCCGACCTGTCAGCGGGGGGAACGTTTTTTCGTGAAATACAGAGGCCCTTCCGGTGGGTCCCAGATGTCAGCTGGAGGAGTCATTATTCTGCGCGTAATAAGGAGGCATTTCCTTGTGTGCGGCCATGGATCCAGCTGTCAGGCTCTCCACGTACAGTCCATGTCCGATGGAAGTCATTCCATGACCACGTTGACCACACCACGCCGAGAGCACCAGGGCGGTGGACGACGCGGAGCCGGGGAAGACGCGGCAGTGGATGCCCACGCGGAGAGGAGTACGAGGATTCACTGGTTCGTCTGCGGTGTGAGGCTGCTGATAACCTGCAAGTATACGGGATAGTTGTAGCCTCTTTCGATAAGTAAGAGTGTCGAACCCAACGAGGAGCTAAAGGTAGAACAAATATTCTCTCAAGCCCTATCGGCCACTGATACGACTTTACGCACGCTTGACGTTCGCTTTACCTAGAACAAGTATGAAACTAGAGGTACTTTGTAGGTGTGATAGCATAGGTTTGCAAGATAATAAAGAACACGTAAATAAAATCTAGGGGCTGTTTAGATAAAGATGAAATAAAGTAACTATAGCGAGTGTGGAAAAGTGGTGGTAGGAGTTGTGGAATTGTCCCTGAGCAATTGACTACGTTACTAGACCGGTAATCACTATTGCAATTCTATTTGAGGGAGAGGCATAAGCTAACATACTTTCTCTACTTGGATCATATGAGCTCCTGATTGGAACTCTAGCAAGCATCCGCAACTACTAAAGATTCACTAAGGTAAAACCCAACCACAACATTAAAGCATCAAGTCCACTTTATCCGATACGCAACAATCTACTAACTCGGGTTTGTGTTTCAGTCACTCACGCAACCCACTATAAGCGAATCATGAACGTATTGAAACACCCTATAGCGGGAATCCCTAATGCTTGCACGACACGGAGGGCACCATAGGACAACACCAATAATAAAACATGCAACTCAAACCAGTCATAGCAATTCATCAATCACCGATAGAACAACGGAAATCTACTCAGACATCATAGGATGGCAACACATCATTGGATAATAATATGAAGCATAAAGCACCATGTTCAAGTAGAGGGTACAGCGGGATGCGGGAGAGTGGACCACTAGATATAGATGGGGGAAGGTGATGGAGTTGTTGGTGAAGATGACGGTGGTGTTGGTGAAGATCGCGGTGATGATGATGGCCCCCGGCAGCGCTCCCGCGCCACCGGAAGCAAGGGGGAGAGAGCCCCTTCTTCTTATTCTTCCTTGACCTTCTCCCTAGATGGGAGAAGGGTTTCCCCTCTGGTCCTTGGCTCCCATGGCTTGGGAGGGCCAAGAGCCCATCCGAGATTGGATCTATCTCTCTGTTTCTGCGTTTTCTGATTCTGCCCCTTCACCGTTTCCTTTATATCTGGAGATCCTTAACTCCGATTGGGGTGAATCTTTCGCCCAGATTTTTCTCGTAAAATTAGCTTTCTTGCGGCAAAAGAAGAGCGTCAACCGCCTTACGGGTGGCCCACGAGAGTCCAGGGCACGCCCAGGGGGGAGGGCGCGCCCCCTGTCTCGTGGCCGCCCCGGACACCGTTTCGCGTTGATTCTTCCTCCGGAAAATCCCAAATATTCCAAAATAATTCTCTATCCGTTTTTATCCCGTTTGGATTCCGTTTGATATTGGTTTTCTGGGAAACATAAAACATGCAACAGACAGGAACTGGCACTGGGCACTGGATCAATATGTTAGTCCCAAAAATAGTATGAAAAGTTGCCAAAAGTATATGAAAGTTGAAGAATATTGGCATGGAACAATCAAAAATTATAGATATAACGGAGACGTATCAGCATCCCCAAGCTTAATTCATGCTCTTCCTCGAGTAGGTAAATGATAAAAAAGATAATTTTTGATGTGGAATGCTACCTAGCATAATCTTGATCATATGTCTAATCATGGCATGACTATTAAGACACGAGTGATTCAAAGCAATAGTCTATCATTTGACATAAAAAACAATAAAACTTCGAGCGTACTAATAAAGCAATCATGTCTTGTCAAAACAACAAGGCAAAAGCAAGCTTATCCCTACAAAATCATATAGTTTGGCCATGCTTCATTTTCGTCACACAAAATGCCCCCATCATGCACAACCCCGATGACAAGCCGAGAAATTGGTTCATACTTTTTAATGTGCTTCAGCTTTTTCAACCCTCACGCAATACATGAGCGCAAGCCATGTATATAGCACTATAGGTGGAAGAGAATATGATGGTGGAGGTTTATATGGAGAAGACAAAAAAGGGAGAAAGTCTCACATCGACGCAGCTAATCAACGGGCTATGGAGATGCCATCAATTGATGTCAATGCAAGGAGTAGGGATTGCCATGCAACGGATACACTAGAGCTATAAGTGTATGAAAGCTTAAACTGAAACTAAGTGGGTGTGCATCCAACTTGCTTGCTCACGAAGACCTAGGGCATTTGAGGAAGCCCATCGTTGGAATATACAAGCCAAGTTCTATAATGAAAATTCCCACTAGTATATGAAAGTGATAACATAGGAGACAACCTATATGAAGAACATGGTGCTACTTTGAAGCACAAGTGTGGAAAAAGGATAGTAACATTGCCCCTTTTCTTTTCTTTTTTTCTTTTTTTTTCTTTTTCTTTTTTTTGGTGGGCTTATTTGGCCCCCTTTTTTATTTAGGCTTCTTTGGCCATTCCTTTTTTTACTTTTTTTCTTTTTCTTTTTTTTCATGGGGCAATGCTCTCTAAAGATGATCATCACACTTTTATTTACTTACAACTCAACATTACAACTCAATACTAGAACAAAGATATGACTCTATATGAATGCTTCCCGCGGTGTACCGGGATGTGCAACAATCTAGCATAGCAATGACATCAAAAAATGGACAAGCCATGAAAACATCATGCTAGCTATCTTACGATCGTGCAAAGCAATATGACAATGAATGCTCAAGTCATGTATATGATGATGATGAAAGTTGCATGGCAATATATCTCGGAATGGCTATGGAAATGCCATGATAGGTAGGTATGGTGGCTGTTTTGAGGAAGATATAATGAGGCTTATGTGTCATAGAGCATATCATATCACGGGGTTTGGATGCACCGGCGAAGTTTGCACCAACTCTCGAGGTGGGAAAGGGCAATGCACGGTACCGAAGAGGCTAGCAATGATGGAAAGATAAAAGTGCGTATAATCCATGGACTCACATTAGTCATAAAGAACTCATATACTTATTGCAAAAGTTTATTAGCCCTCGAAACAAAGTACTACTACGCATGCCCCTAGGAGGATAGATTGGTAGGAAAAGACCAGCGCTCGTCCCCGACCGCCACTCATAAGGAAGACAATCAAAGAAACACCCCATGCTTCAAATTTGTCACACAACGGTTACCATACGTGCATGCGACGGGACTTGCAAACCTCAACACAAGTGTCTCTACAATCCACAACCACCCACTAGCATGACTCCAATATCACCATCTTTATATCGCAAAACTATTGCAAGGAATCAAACATATCATATTCAGTGATCTAAAAGTTTATGTAGGATTTTATGACTAACCATGTGAATGACCAATTCCTGCCATCTCTCTAAATAGATACAAGTGAAGCAATAGAGTTTAATTCTTTCTAAAAAATATATGCCCACGCTCTAACAAATATAAGTGAAGCAAAAGAGCATTCTACAAATGGCGGTTTTCTATGTGAAGAGAAACTGGCAATCCAAACTTCAAATAATATAAGTGAAGCAGATAAAGCATTCTATAAAACCATACTCAAAAGATTTAAGTGAAGTGCAATGAGCATTCTATAAATCAACCAAGGACTATCTCGTACCAGCATGGTGCATAAAAGAAAAGTGAAAACTAAATGCAAAAGACGCTCCAAGACTTGCACATAATGCATGAACGAAACAAATTTGAAAACATACCGACACTTGTTGAAGAAAGAGGAGATGCCTTCTGGGGCATCCCCAAGCTTAGACGCTTGAGTCTCCTTGAATATTTACTTGGGGTGCCTTGGGCATCCCCAAGCTTGAGCTCTTGCCTCTCTTCCATTTCCTCATATCGAGACATCCTCGATTAGACACTACATCCACACAAAACTTCAACAGAAAACTCGGTAAGATCCGTTAGTATAATAAAGCAAATCACCACTCTAAGTACTGTTACAAAGCAATTCATATTTTGTTTTTGCATTGTGTCTACTGTAATATATCTTTTCCATGGCTTAATCCACTGATACAAATTGATAGATTCATCAAAACAAGCAAACTATGCATCAAAAACAGAATCTGTCAAAAACAGAACAGTCTGTAGCAATATGAACATCCAGCATACTTATGGTACCCCAAAACTTCTTCTGAAATTATGAAAAATAAAAAAGTTGTATAGAAATACATTTCAAAAGGAATCAGAACTATTTGACGTTTCAGTTAAAAATGTAAAATCGCGCACTACAGCCAAAGTTTCTGTCCTGCACCGTACAAACCAACAAGCATTGTAAACATCCTAAAGGAAAACCTCAGCACATTATTTTTATAATACAATGCTATTATACAAGGGGATAATTATTTTTGTTGAAAAGTTTCTGTAATCAAGATTCGCAAAGTTTCCGTGAGCATGAACAAAGTTCAAGGCTAGCTCCCACTTCAACAATGCTTGTCTCTCTCACTTTCACTTTCCTTTTTGAAATTTTTTTAGGTTCCCCTATTTATTTTTTTGTTTTTAAACTATATGAAAGCACTCAGCAGAAATAAATCACTCTCTAAAACTTCCGGGTTGTCTCCCTCGCAGCACTTTCTTTAAAGCCATTAAGCTAGGCATTTAGTGCTCAAGTAATGAATCCAGCCGGATCCCAAGGTATATCAAAGCCAATTTTGATTAACAATGATTTGTAATTTAGTAGTGAGCACAAAGTAACATATATGAAGAAATGACGAAGTCTAACTCTCTTCCTATGCATCGACATGTCATAAAAGAACAATTCATGCACACATAGTAAAGGCCAATACATAGTATAAACAGTTTCTTGTAATTCTATCATATTGGAAACATAAAGAGGCGGAGATGTAGTTCCTCTCTCATAATAATTGCAAGTAGGAGCAGAAAGCACATGCATATTATATTCATCAAAATCATCATGTGCAACGGTAAAAGGCAACCAATAAATATAATCCTTAATAAGCACAAACTTCTCCAGTATAGTGTAGTCGGGAGAATTCAAAAAGATAATAGGACTATCATGCGTGGGTGCAATAGCAACAATTTCATGTTTAACATAAGGAACTATAGCAAGTTCATCTCCATAAGCATAATTCATATTGGCATCTTGGCCACAAGCATAGCAAGCATCATCAAAAAGGGGTAATTCAAGAGAATCAACGGGATCATAACAATCATCATAGCAATCATCCTTCGGTATGCACGAAGGGAAATTAAAAAATTTATGAGTTGAAGAGTTACTCTCACTAGAAGGTGGGCACGGGTAGCTAATCCGCTCTTCCTCCTTTTTTTCTTCGCTCTCCTCATCATCTTTTTCATCCAATGAGCTCATAGTATCATCAATTTCTTCTTCCATAGCTTCCTGCAAAATATTAATCTCTTCTTGGACAGCGGAGAATTTCTCAATATATGGTTTAACATAGGCATTAGAAGCATAATTATCATAACAATATTCAAGTATGGCAAAACTTTCAGATTTGTAAAGAGTAGCATCATACTTTTCAATCAAAGAAGCAATTTCAAAAGCACCCTTAAAAGCAACAAATTCTTCAATTTGTTGAACATCATAGTAATTATAAACACCCTTAGCATACGAAGATACGATTTCATTATCAATAAACTCACACTGGTAAGGAAGATGTTTCTTAGGGTTTTCAGAACAACAAGTAACATCATATATTTCACATAAATTCCAAGCATAGCATAGCAAAAGATGAATTTGATCCCATAATAGTTTCCCTTTTTCAGATATACGGTGTCACACATAATAAGCATGCTCATCTAAAGATTTGCCCTCAACTAAGCTAGTTGGAGTTTCAGCATGAGCACATAGGGATCAAAGATGATCCAAGTAAAAAGCTTCAGTAGTGTGATAGATTTTGAGTGGTTCTTCAACCATTGGAGCAGTAGGTACAACTAATTTTTTTGGTATTTTGTGTTTCCTACCCATACCTAAAGATAGAAAACAACTAAGAACAGCAAATAAAAATTACTTAGTGATAAAGAAAACAAGCACACACGAGAATATTCACCCCACGCTATGACTCCCCGGCAACGGCGCCAGAAAAAGGTCTTGATAACCCGCAAGTATACGAGATAGTTGTAGCCTCTTTCGATAAGTAAGAGTGTCGAACCCAACGAGGAGCTAAAGGTAGAACAAATATTATCTCAAGCCCTATCGGCCACTGATACGACTTTACGCACGCTTGACGTTCGCTTTACCTAGAACAAGTATGAAACTAGAGGTACTTTGTAGGTGTGATAGGATAGGTTTGCAAGATAATAAAGAACACGTAAATAAAAGCTAGGGGCTGTTTAGATAAAGATGCAATAAAGTAAATATAGCGAGTGTGGAAAAGTGGTGGTAGGAGTTGTGGAATTGTCCCTAAGCAATTGACTACGTTACTAGACCGGTAATCACTATTGCAATTCTATTTGAGGGAGAGGCATAAGCTAACATACTTTCTCTACTTGGATCATATGCACTTATGATTGGAACTCTAGCAAGCATCCGCAACTACTAAAGATTCATTAAGGTAAAACCCAACCATAGCATTAAAGCATCAAGTCCACTTTATCCGATACGCAACAATCTACTTACTCGGGTTTGTGTTTCAGTCACTCACGCAACCCACTATAAGCGAATCATGAATGTATTGAAACACCCTATAGCGGGAATCCCTAATGCTTGCACGACACGGAGGGAACCATAGGACAACACCAATAATAAACCATGCAACTCAAACCAGTCATAGCAATTCATCAATCACCGATAGAACAACGGAAATCTACTCAGACATCATAGGATGGCAACACATCATTGGATAATAATATGAAGCATAAAGCACCATGTTCAAGTAGAGGGTACAGCGGGATGCGGGAGAGTGGACCACTAGATATAGATGGGGGAAGGTGATGGAGTTGTTGGTGAAGATGACGGTGGTGTTGGTGAAGATCGCGGTGATGATGATGGCCCCCGGCAGCGCTCCCGCGCCACCGGAAGCAAGGGGGAGAGAGCCCCTTCTTCTTATTCTTCCTTGACCTTCTCCCTAGATGGGAGAAGGGTTTCCCCTCTGGTCCTTGGCTCCCATGGCTTGGGAGGGGCAAGAGCCCATCCGAGATTGGATCTATCTCTCTGTTTCTGCGTTTTCTGATTCTGCCCCTTCATCGTTTCCTTTATATCTGGAGATCCTTAACTCCGATTGGGGTGAATCTTTCGCCCAGATTTTTCTCGTAAAATTAGCTTTCTTGCGGCAAAAGAAGAGCGTCAACCGCCTTACGGGTGGCCCACGAGAGTCCAGGGCACGCCCAGGGGGGAGGGCGCGCCCCCTGTCTCGTGGCCGCCCCGGACACCGTTTCGCGTTGATTCTTCCTCCGGAAAATCCCAAATATTCCAAAATAATTCCCCGTCCATTTTTATCCTGTTTGGATTCCGTTTGATATTGGTTTTCTGGGAAACATAAAACATGCAACAGACAGGAACTGGCACTGGGCACTAGATCAATATGTTAGTCCCAAAAATAGTATAAAAAGTTGCCAAAAGTATATGAAAGTTGAAGAATATTGGCATGGAACAATAAAAAATTATAGATATGACGGAGACGTATCAGCTGCCGTCGCCGCAGGGCCTGGCTAGCGGTGGGAGTAGTAGGGGCGGTGAGGCCTCAACAGCAGCACAACCGGTCAGTGGAGGCAGGAGAAGGCGGTCTCGCCGGCGCTGGTTTGGGCGGCTGGTGCAAGAAGAGCAGCACTAGAAGAAGTAGCAGGACCGTTTGATTCAAATCCAATGGTTAGTACTGCTACAATTGTTTGTTGACTAAGTTGACAAGCCTTGCGTACGCATCAACTTAGTAGGCTAACAGGTCCGCCTCCCAACCGATGCGCCCCAGATGTCAGTGGGAGGAATCATTTTTTCGCATAATAAGGAGGCAGTTGATTGCATGCGGCCAGGCCAGCGGAGGGAGTAGGGTGGGCCAGGGAAGCCTGCGTGGCATTACAGCGGGCCACAAGAGGAGGGAGCAGGCAGTTCCGCCGGTGCTAGTTTAGGCGGCTGGAGCAGGAAGATCGGAGATTGAAGATGCACGTCGGTCGTTGGATGGACATACAACAGTCAGTGCTGCTAGAATCGTGTGTTGACTCACAAAGCTTTGCGTAAACAAGTCAGTCTCGAAATCTATGGTGTGTATAGCCCATTTGCTATTATTTTTATAATTTTTACTCAATTTCCAATTCATATGGAAATTATTGCAGCCCGTTTTCCATTTTTAGAATTGCTGCCCATTTTCTGGTCAGTACCAGGGTTAAAAAATTAACTAAATATGTGCAAAATTTTGAAAATTCGCAAATTTTGGATGGGGAATAAAATATTCTTAATCCAAAAATTATTAGCCATACTAAAACAAATTTAAAAATAAATTAGTATTATGTCATGTTAAATCCAATGAAATACTATAAAATATTAGTGAAGAACAAAAACAAAAAAAGAAACTAATATCCCATTTGCTATAAATTTTTTGGAATTTTCAACCCCTTTGATATTACTTTTAACATACACTGACCATACTCTTTGGCCAGGCCGGAAAGCATCCCTCCTCGTCTTGAAATATTTGTAGCCTAGTAAGTCGAAGTAAACAAATAGGCCTAGCTTGGGTATTCTTCAAAAAGAAATACTGGGCTACCTATTTTCCCAAAGAAAAACTTGTTGGGTTGGTCATGTTGTTAGACGGGCCACAGAAACCGCACAACCTAGTTTATAGCCTGCTCCTCCAAATTACTACTCAAAAAAAGTTGTGCAATTCTGTCATTAATTGACTATATGTTAAAAATGATGTGGATCCCGGATATGAGCGGGGTGGATTAGAGTAAAAAAAACAAGGGGTGCATCTGAGTAGTAAAAGAGGCGCTTGCTTGTGTTCGGGAGTGGACCTGGTGGGTCCGTACTGTCATACTCACAACTACAGTTATCTCCCGATTCACTATGTTGACAGGGACCATTTCAAAAAAAAACTATGTTGATAGGGCCGAATGGCGGCGCCGCGGCGAGCGCACCAAGGCGGAGGATAAAGTGTTGTCGCCAATGTGCTGGGCTGGGTTGGACATTCTTATTGAAAAAAATGGACCAGAACTATTTATGACATTGACTACGATTTGCATGGGTCTGCTGGTTGCAGGAAGAAAATGCTGGGAGAAAGAACACTATTCGCTATCTTTGCCTAAGAATAATATCGACTGAATATAACGATACTATCATAGGAAATAATATCCTCTTGTTAAATCATGAATTTAAAGAACTGGTGCATGAGCATTTAGCTTTATTTATTTATTTACTTATTTATGTTTAGGGGGCCATGAGCATGTACCTGGGCCGGATTCATGTGAGAGCCTCCCTTCCAGTTAATTATGGGCTCCTCTATTGGGCCTTCATCAGTGGGCTGCATGTTATCAACAAGTGGAAAATGTGTTCCATACGAAAAATAGTATGCGTTACGTACGGTACGGGGGACTAAGGATCGAACCGTGCAACCACATCCAAAACATTGTGTTTGTCGTTCTAACAACACATTTATTCAACCAACAGACGGAATATACTACTGATTGTACATTGAAAACAGCAGCAGCAACAACCAGGGCTGGGGGTGCAACAGAAGCAGTAAGCAGGCCAGAAGAGTGAAGACGCAGCTCTCTCTTCCAAACCAAACATCAGCCATTATTACAAAAGGGCTACCAAAAAAGAACAAATGTATGCATCAAACTAAATAAAGATCCTACTACACCAAGTGTACGCATCTAACTAACTGGCTTAGTTAGATGTTACTATTTATTAAGCTGTGGAGATTGGCTGACGGCTTGAACCAGATGGGTGCCTGACGGGGGAAACTCCAGCCAGCAGGTCGAAGTCTGATACTTGCGACCCTCTCTCCTACTTTGGGCTGCAGAGCGTGGCGGCACATATCAGGGCATGGTGCATGCAGAGACGCATGGTATGCTGTGTACACACAGTTTTGCCTAATGCATGAAACCATGCTGCCATCATGATCCTTGCCGTCGGTTATATCCTGGTTAATCGGATAATTCAGTCCGACAAACAGAGAGCGTGTACCAAGCTACTTACCAGCCTCCAGTCAAAAATTCCTGAAAGCCCAGACAAGCTGGGATCCTGCTCAAAGACCTTGTAGTGATTGTGATTGTATTCTGCGAAACAACACGCCCGGTACGTGCGAATGATCATCAATTGTTCGCCGTCGTCTGATCGAGCCAGGAACCACCTGCAACTGCCATGCCGCTTTTCTTTGAAAGATTCTGGGATTAGGAGGGGTAGGGATACCAGGCGGCCTACAACATCATATCAAGTTGGAGTCAAATAAAAAAGGGCTCTTGATGTAGTCAATCTTAAGAACAACATGTTATGAGCATGAATATTTTTTCAGTAAATGTTGACAGTAATATAAGCAAGCCATCATGATATCATAGGAAAGTAACATACTGCTGTAACAGCCGATTGTAGCGATGACTGGAGTAGGCCAGCAATACGTCCAGCCATAGAAGGAGTCGATAGCGTAAATGAAGCCCTTGTGTTCAATGGCATCAGAGAACCATGGAGGATGTATGATCCTGCGATGGACGTGTAGATTTATCCACTTACCGCAGTGACCTGTTAAATAGGCGAGACCGCGGTTGAAGAATGCAATTAGTCTGAAGTCTTTATAATTCGCAGATCTTGTGGGCACTTGGCAGATTACAACCTTGAGCAAATCAAACTTGGTATTATGTTGGCTACTGTAAGATTCCGAGTATTCTGGGCCGTGGTGCCAAAGTAGTGTAGTGTTAATCGAAGGAAGGGGGATCAATCGCCGGGTGTAGACCTCCATGAGCATCCAGCTGTCGCGACCGTCGACGAGCATCATCCAAGACGTGTTCATGCCGACCCAGTACGTACCGTTAATATAGTTGAGGGTGACGGGGATCGGATCGCAATCAAGTGGGTTGATGCTCGCCACCCTACGATCGTTATGCTGTGTGACACGCCGTTTCTGAATATCAGGCGGCATCAGCAAGCAAGGAGCTGGCTTAAAAAGCTCCGACCTGAGGGCTTTGAGTAAACGGTTCAGCCCCGACGAGCACGCGGTGAGCAGCATGGTACTGAGATTGTCCACACGCGAAACAATGAGCTTGATTACCTCTGTGGGGAGCGAATTCCAGCCACTCTTTCGGCGGACACTGCTCGGTTCTGCCATTGTTAGTGCTTGGGTTTCGGACGAGGGGGGAGGCACCTTAGCGAGGATGGAAGATTGGAAGAGATTATGTGCGGACAAAGATGGAGAAGCGAATATGTGTTGCGGGAAGTGGACATGTGATGATGACTACAGCATGCCGCTTGACTTACGAGACACATACCAGCAGCGTAGGGTCATATCGATGCCAGACAACTTGCTTGAGTGATCACAGTACTCGTACTCCCTACAGTACCTACTACTATGCCCTAAATTGCTTGAGTAGAGTAGTAGAGTAGGTCTCTGCTCTACTACTAGCACCGGAGAACTAGTATATTCTAATCTAAAATAGTTACAAACTTCAATGCTCGAGCGTGGAACGACTAAGAACCATTCTCAATGACCGTGTCTACGTGGTGTTTGGAATTATATGCAAAAAAATAGCAAGATGCCCGTGCATTGCACGGCACACCATCATCACCAACTCGGTTTTTTCTCTACTCCTACTCCCATAAAAGACTCAGTTGGTGATGATGAAGGCGAGGAGGCGTGTTCAGCCGGGCGTGCAGCGGACGGCGCAGTACTATTCGATTTGTTATAAAAACAAAGAAGAGTAGTAGAGATAGAGATAAGAGTAGAGATAGAGACTTAGGGAGGAGCACGAGGTTGTGGGAGATAAGGATGAACGAGGCGAGGCCTTATCTGTAAATGTGGAGAGAGGTGCGGGTATCTTTTGTAAAATTGTCATAGTTGGCTTTCTATCCGCCAGAGATAGATCGGGCGGTATATATTACAAGATGGCAGGCACACCATCATCACCAACTCGGTTTTCTATAAGAGTAGCCCTGTTCAAGAATTCATCCGATTAACCAGTTAACTTGCCCATTAATCCCTACTTGTAGGGTCGCCGAGTAGCCTATAAACCGATAAATCGTCCGATTAATTGATTAAATGGCCGATCAACTTGCCGATTAGCCGATTAATCCCCTACTCACCAGCCAACCGAGCAGCTACCAGTTAACGATTTCCTCAACAATGAAGAGTAGATATAGATAGATAGAGACTAGGGAGTACTAGTAAGGACACCATCTACTGATTCGTGTGCTACTCCTACGCTCCATTCGACGGCCGCAACGTCCCCTACAGCCACTCCCTCCTGCGCTCCATTCGGCGGGCACTGTTGAAATTTGGGGAGCGCACTCTTGCGACTGCTAGCAGCCACGACTTCACCGACGACGACTTCTTTCCTGACCTCGGCAACCTCTTCCTCAACGACATGGGCGACAACCTCAATGCCAACGGTGCTGCTCCCGTCGCATCGTATGTGTTTCTGTCCTTCCTGTTTGAAATCGTGGTAGAATTCATCTTTCTACTCTGTATGCCACTACTATGCTAGTCTACATGATTAGTTTCATCTCTGTTATAGTCGTCATGATTTATTTTGTGCTTATTCGGATTAAATCTCGTACTAACTTGCTCATATATTCAACTGGCGCAACGTCCCCTACAGCCACTCCTGTTTCATGGACGTCCTGGTCGATGTCTCCAAGGAGCCCTTCGTCTACTACTATGAGTGCCCGATGCCATTTTGGGGCTCACCAACGGACATGGTGCATCACCTCATGGATGCGTGCAGCGGTCACTACTGGCCCTTGGTGGAGAACATCAAGTACGAGACGTGCTACCCGTTCACCATGCCGGAGTCGCTGGAGGATCACTGCCGCCTGCTAGTCTCGGAGGAGGACGGCAGCGTCTTCCTCTTGATCGTGGGCCGCCGCCCCGTCTTAGTAGTGTGCGCCAGGGGCAACGCCGCTGACGCTGACACTGACATGAGGCCGATCTACGGGTGCATGGTCAGTGTTACTACCCCTCCGGGTCACGTGGGCGGCGACACCGGCCTCATCGAACGGACTTGGACTCTGTGGAGCTGGGACTTTCCCGCCGATGTGGACTTGGAAAACCCATGGTATCCTTTACCCGCCAACGCGGTGCACGGGGACTCCAAGGAGGTTCACCTGGACATACACATTATCAAGTCTAATGTTGATTATTAGTCTTCGCTCAATGTAATCCGATGTTTAAGCATGTGGAGACTTCCATGCATGATCTTGCTCTATTGGAGTATCGTGCATGAATAGAAGTGTATCTGTTTATTGTTTAGTCTAGAATCTTCCATGTATGCACTTTTACTACAGTACTGGTGAAAGACTTACTATGAACCATTTCTTACATCTCATGTGCCCCTTCCAAGTCATCCTGATTTAATCCCTCCATCTAGGTGTATAAGGGCATGGTTAATACTTAATAGTATAGCCAACAGTTGACTACAAGAAAGTGTCATGTCATCTGTAGCCAACATGTATAACAATCGATACTCAAAAACTAATTCTTAAAGCCAATGGTGCTGCTTCCGTTGCATCGTATGTGTTTCTATCCTTCCTGTTTGAAATCATGGTAGAATTCATGTTTCTACTCTGTATCCTACTAGATTATATATATGTTCATCTACTATGCTAGTCCACATGATTAGTTTCATCTCTGTTATAGCCGTCATGATTTATTTTGTGCTTATTCGGATTAAATCTCATAGTAACTAGTTCATATATTCAACTGGCACAACGTCTGTTTCATGGACGGCCTGGTCGATGCCTCCAAGGAGCCCTTCGTCTACTGCTATGAGTGCCCGATGCCGTTTTGGGGCTCGCCGACGGACATGGTGCATCACCTCATGGATGCGTGTAGCGGTCACTATTGGCCCTTGGCGGAGAACATCAAGTACGAGATGTGCTACCCATTCACCATGTCAGAGTCGCTGGAGGATCACCGCCCCCTGCTAGTCTCGGAGGAGGACGGCAGCGTCTTCCTCTTGATCGTGGACACCGGCGAGGCCTGTGCAGGCCACCGCCCCGTTGTCAGTGTCAAAACCGGCGGATCTCGGGTAGGGGTCCCGATCTGTGCGTCTTAGGCTAATGGTAACAAGAAGCAAGGGACACAATGTTTACCCAGGTTCGGGCCCTCTCGATGGAGGTAAAACCCTACTTACTGCTTGATTGATATTGATGATATGAGTAGTACAAGAGTTCATCTACCATGAGATCGTAGAGGCTAAACCCTAGAAGCTAGCCTATGATGATTATGATTATTGTGATCGTCCCTCTAAGGACCGAACTCTCCGGTTTATATAGACATCGGAGAGGGCTAGGGTTTACATGGAGTCGGTTACAAGGAAGGAAATATAATATCCGAATCGTCAAGCTTGTCTTCCACGCAAAGGAGAGTCCCATCCGGACACGGGACGGAGTCTTGAGTCTTGTATCTTCACGCTCCAATAGTCCGGACACAGTATACAGTCCGGTTGTCCGGATACCCCCTAATCCAGGACTCCCTCAGTAGCCCCTGAACCAGGCTTCAATGATGATGAGTCCGGCGCGCGGTTTTGTCTTCGGCATTGCAAGGCGGGTTCCATCTCCGAATACTCCAAAGTAATTATCGAACACTGAGGCCGTGTCCAGATCCGCAAGATGATCTTCTCATACCACCGTAGGGAGCACAGCATAAACTTGACTTGCGGGCAATTTTTGTATATCGTGCCCTTGCTTCGCGGCCCGACCCAACACGAACCGGTTTTTCTTAGCCCACCTCGAGACAGGTTGCGAGGCAGTTTTATCGGCACGACCTGCCAGAGCAGAGATCGTGTTCCCCTTATTACGGGATCTTCCATCAATATTGGTGTGCGCAACCCCATGGCGACTGTCGGTATGACTCCGTGTTTTTAGATAAGTCTCAAGCGGTCAAGCCGAGGACTCTTGATATTCACCCCCTTTATAAAGGAGTCGAGTGTAACGCCCCAGTTTCGTTGCGCCAGGTGTCTGCCAGTTATTCGCCATCGTTGCCATGTCATGTGCTTGCGTGTTGCATTTTATCATGTCATCATGTGCATCTCATTTTGCATATGTGTTCATCTCATGCATCCGAGCACTTTCCCAGTTGTCTGTTTCGCGATCCGGCACTCCTATGCCCTCCGGCGTTCCCCTTTTGTCTCCTGTTGTGAGCGGGTGTTAAACTTTGTCGGAATGGCCCGAGGTTTGCCAAGCGGCCTTGGTATAGCACCGGTAGACCGCCTGTCAAGTTTCGTGCCATTTGGAGTCCGTTTGATACTCCAACGGTTAACCGGGTAACTGTAATAGCCTCTTTTGTGTGCAGCCCAACACCCCTTCCAAAGTGGCCCAAAACCCAGCAAACTCCCCTCCATGCTCTCGGTCATTCGATCACGATCGCGTGGCCGAAAACCACTCCTCATTTGGAGCTTCCTAGCTCCCTCTACCTATAAAACTAGACCTCCCCCGAAATTTTCGGGTCATTCTACCCTAACCCTAGCAAATCGCCCTCCGCGCCGCTAGACATGTCCATCCGCGTCGGACATGTCCAGGCTCCACGTCGCTGCAGCCAATCCGGAGCCGCCACCTCAGCAGCGCCGCCTCCCTCCTCCTCTAGCGCGCCGCCATGTGTCCCCCCAGCGCCCCACTTCACCGCAGGCCCGCCGAGCCCATCTGAGGCCCGCTCGGGCCCGGACGCCGCCGATGCTCGCCCGCGCGAGCCCGAGGCACCGCCGCCGCCCCGCGTCTCCCGCCTGCCGCCCGGACCTCGCCGGAGGCCTCTCCGCCGACCCCGCTGGCCACCGTTCCCTGCCCCGTGCCCGCCTCGCTGCCGCCGGCGACCTGCTCCGCCGCCTAGCGCCTCGTCCACGGTCGCCGACCATTCCTTGTCGGCGCCCACCACCGCTCGCGCCTCGCGCCGGCAACTGCCGCCTCGCCGGAGCCCCGCTGGCTGCCGCCGTGCCCGGATCCGGTGCCCAGGCGGCTGGATCCGCCCCGCGCCGCCCCGTTCCCGGCCTTCTCCGTCGCCGGCGCGCCGCCCTTGCCGGTTGTCGTCGCACCGTCGACCTCCCCTGCCTCCGCGCGTGAGCGCGAGGACGACGACCCCGCGCCGTTGACCGAGTCGCCTCCCGCGTGGGCCCCGCTCTGGCCCAGGCCACATCCCGGCCCGGTCCACCTCCTCGGCCCGATCCACCTCTCCTTCCTCTCTGGTCCAGGCCCACTAGGTGAGCAGACCGCCTAAACCTCGCCTGTGCGAAGTATTGCTATGTTGCGCTCGTCCGTTTTTTTCTTCAGAAAACGGCCAAGTCCTGTAAATTTGCACTTTCTGATGCATACTTTGACCTGCTGTAACTCCCTGTGTGCTGCTCCGTTTCGTGCGTGTAATATGTCAAATTGTTCGTCTGGACGAGTACTTCATTTCATTCCATTGCATCATTTTCATTTGAGCTCATCTTGATGCCCGAATCGTCGTTGCAAGAGTGCATGTTGCTGTTAATCTGCTGAAACTGTTATAACATGCTGATTTGTCATTTTTGCCATGATTGATGTGTGCATCCTATGAGGTTGATGTCTACATGTGTTTTGATCTAGGATATGCCATCTTTACAGGTGTGTATGCCATGTATTTTTGTGATCAATGTGGTGACTAGCACAAGCATGTAAACTAGGCCTCGTGATGTTGCTGATTTCAGTCCCTGTTCTGCTGTTACTTTTATGCCATGTAAACTTGATGCTACAGAGAGATCCATGCTTATTTTGAGATACTTCAATAAGGATGTTTTATACATATGGTTATGAGATATCCATCCATGCCCCTGGTTGCATTTATAGCTTGATGTAGATTGTTCATATCTTGCTCCAAAGTTGCTAAATGATGTTGTTGTCAGCCTGTTAACATGAAGTTCAATGTTGCCATGATTGTTGTTACTTATCCATGCACCCTATGAACTTGATCTTGCCATGCTTAGCTTCATAAACATGTCTTCTTACTGTTGGTTGCCTTTCCATGCCATGTATTGCTCTATGGTGAGTGGTTCAAGCTCACCAACATGCCTATTTATTGTTGTTCCTGTCATGTTTGAATCTGTCATATAACTTGCCATGTTTACATGGGTGCCATCATTTCTTCTGATCCTTTTTGGCTCATGGTCAGTAAGGGATTTTTGTTCTATGAAATTAGTAGATTCATGCCATGGCTTTGCTTACCATGATATGTTCCTGTAACATGTTGTTTGATAGCTCTAAACATTGCAACCTGATGTTATTTCTGCTAAAGTCTGAAACTGTTATTATTTGCAACCTTGCCATGTGTGTTTGAGCATGTTCTAGTGATTTATGGAGATAGCTCAGTGTTCATGTTTTGTTATGCTTTACCTGTACATCATGTCCATGCCTTTTGTTATCATGTTGTGGTACTGTAGCATATTGTTTTGGTGCTTGCAATATGCCTAGTTGCTGTTTTGGACAGATGGTTGCTATAACCTGTTTCATGTGTATGCATTGCACCGTTGCTCCGTTTTGAGTGTGCTCTATATGAAACTTGATTGATTTTGCATGTAGCTTCATATTATCATGTTGCATCCTTGTTTTGAGGCGTTTGCTTGATGTTTGAATGCCTTTTGCATCAATGCCATGGTTAACTTGTTTTGCTCATATCTTCTAGGCCGTAGCTCCAAATCTGACGAACTTTATATGTAACTTGACTAGAATCTCGTGTAGATCATCTTGGTGCATCTTAACTTGCTGTTTAACAACTTGAACATAAGGTTTATTCAGATCTGGACCAATTTCGAAATTTGCATATGAGGACTTACCGGAATTGTTATATGTTGTTCCCGGCCTCATTTAAACTTGCTTTGATGTGTTGTTCTTGTTTGCATCATCTCTTGCCATGAGTAGCTTCATGTAGCTTTGTCATGCATCATATTTGTTTGTGCATCATGCCTTGTTCATGTGTGGTGTGTTTACCATGTTGTGTGCTTCTTTTCGATAGTTCCTGTTTCGTTGCGATCGTGAGGATTCGTTCGTCTACGCTTGGTTCGTCTTCGTGGCTTCATCCGTTCGTCTTCTTCATGGACTCGTTCTTCTTCCTTGCGGGATTTCAGGCAAGATGACCGCTACCCTGGATCTCACTACTATCATTGCTATGCTAGTTGCTTCGTTCTATCGCTATGTTGTGTTACCTATCTTTTGCTCATCAAGCCTCCCAAATTGCCATGAACCTTTAACCTTTGACCCCCTCCTAGCAAACCGTTGCTTGGCTATGTTACCGCTTTGCTCAGCCCCTCTTATAGCGTTGTTAGTTGCAAGTGAAGTTGAAGATTGCTCCATGGTGGACTAGATTTTGGTTGGGATATCACAATATCTCTTATATTATTAATGCATCTATATACTTGGTAAAGGGTGGAAGACTCGGCCTTATGCCTGGTGTTTTGTTCCACTCTTGCCGCGCTAGTTTCCGTCATACCGGTGTTATGTTCCCGGATATTGCGTTCCTTACGCTGTTGGGTGATTTATGGGACCCCCTTGACAGTTCGCTTTGAATAAAACTCCTCCAGCAAGGCCCAACCTTGGTTTTACCATTTGCCTCACCTAGCCCTTTTTCCCTTGGGAGGCGCGCTCTCGAGGGTCATCTTTATTTTATCCCCCCCGGGCCAGTGCTCGTTGTGAGTGTTGGTCCAACCTGTCAACCGCCGGTGGCCACCAGGGGCAACTCTTGGTTGGCCTACCAGAAGTTTGGACAATCCGGTGTGCCCTGAGAACGAGATATGTGCAGCTCCTATCGGGATTTGTCGGCACATCCGGACGGCTTTGCTGGTCTTGTTTTACCATTGTCGAAATGTCTTGTAAACCGGGATTCCGAGTCTGATCGGGTCTTCCTGGGAGAAGGAATATCCTTCGTTGATCGCGAGAGCTTATCATGGGCTAAGTTGGGACACCCCTGTAGGGTATTATCTTTCGAAAGTCGTGCCTGCGGTTATTGGCAGATAGGAATTTGTTAATGTCCGGTTGTAGATAACTTGACACCAGATTCGAATTAAAACGCATCAACCGTGTGTGTAGCCGTGATGGTCTCTTTTCAGCGGAGTCCGGGAAGTGAACACGGTTTCTGTGTTATGATTGACGTAAGTAGGTGTTCAGGATCACCTCTTGATCATTGCTAGTTGACGACCGTTTCCTGTGCTTCTCTTCTCGCTCTTATTTGCGTATGTTAGCCACCATATATGCTTAGTCGCTGCTGCAACCTCACCACTTTACCCCTTCCTGTCCCTTTGAGCTTTGCTAGTCTTGATACCCATGGTAATGGGATTGCTGAGTCCTCCTGGCTCACAGATTACTACAACAACAGTTGCAGGTACAGGTTTTGCGATGATCATGACGCGAGAGCGATGTTGCTTGTTTTGGAGTTCTTCTTCTGCTTCTTCTTCGATCAGGGGATAGGTTCCAGGTCGGCAGCCTGGGCTAGCAGGGTGGATGTCGTTTGAGTTTCTGTTTGTGTTTCATCCATAGTCGGATGGTGCTCTGATGTATTGTGATGTTGTATTCATGTGGCATTGTATGCCCCTTGTATGTATCCCCATCTATTATGTAATGTTGATGTAATGATATCCACCTTGCAAAAGCGTTTCAATATGCGGGTCTATCCTTGGTGGGACCTTCGAGTTCCTTTTGGATAGGGTCGCATATTGGGCGTGACATCGAGGCATATACCTCTTTTCCACCACCCCTGTATCCTTTCGCATCTCGAGTTCCAACACCCGAGACCCAAACCCAAACACCCCGGATCTTCCACTATGTCCGGATCCAACCTTCAAGGCCGGTGGGTGGCCTCCTCGATCAAGGAGGAGGACATCGCGAGGCTTAGGGAGGTAGGATATCTGACTCCCAACATCCAACACAGGCTTCCTGCCCCAGGGCAGGTCATCCCTACCCCCGAGCCTAATGAGAGCGTCGTATTTGTTCCTCACTTCCTCCGCGGCCTGGGCCTCACCCTCGATCCCTTTGTGAGGGGGCTCATGTTCTATTACGGGTTAGATTTTCATGATCTAGCTCTCTATCCTCCATATCTCGTCGTTCATCACTGTGTGCGAGGCTTTTCTCCACGTCGCCCCACACTTCGGCTTATGGCTCAACACCTTTAATGTGAAGCTGAAGATGATTGAGGGGCGATATGCAGAGTGCGAAGGCGCCGTAATAAGCAGAAACGTCGATGCCCCATGGCCAGAGGGTTCTTTCCTAGAGGTATCCGATCTGTGGCAGCGGAGGTGGTTTCACGTCACAGCTCCCAGAGGCACAAAATGGGTGGCTGCTCCCGACTTCCGTTCGGGCCCTCTGCCTCAACTGGCGTCATGGACCAATGTGGGACGGGATTGGGGGTCTGCTAGCGATATACCCACACTGCAGAGCCGCATCCGGGAGCTTCTTGAGAGGGACATTAACCTTGTCAGCATAATTCAGGTAATGCTGATCCGATGGATGTTGCCGTGCAAACGCCGGCCTCTCCGGATGTGGGAATTCAATCCAGAGGGTCCGCGGACTATTCTACACTACTTCGGCCTGACGCTCGAAGGGATGTGTAAATTATTCTTCGGACCACAAGTAAAGTGTCCGGACACCACCGAGGATGCGGGCCTAAGCTGCAATCGCCTAGATACCCAAGTAAGTAACCCCGAAACCGAACACTTCGTTTATATTTATAATCATTATTCTGAAAATCCTCCGTGGCCAAGAGTGGCTCAGCAAAGAGGAGAGAATCAGGTGTCCGGCGCCACTTCCCGAAGGCTCGCCTAGTCGTACCATAGCCAAGATGCTTGGCCGGGTGCTTAGCAAAATGCCCTCAGGGAAAGACGAAGGGAAGAATAGAGAAGCCAAACTTCATACAATGCGCATAAAAACCGGGGGAATTGCTACCTCCCCTAAGGAGGATGGTCGGGGAGGGGAGTCTAAAGCCTCCTCCCCACATGGGAAGAAGAGGGCCGCCTCCAAAGACTTGGAGACGGAGATGCCCAAACAGGGGAAGAAAGCGTCCCTAGGGGGCTCTGCCCCGACGGGCGCCCCCACTGTGTCATGCCCGCCAACGGGCCAGCCCTCCACCGAGCTATAAGTTAACCGTAAATTCAAAGGTACTACTTTTCTCCGAGTACAATAACCAGGATCCATTCTTTGCAGTCCGGTTAGCACCCCTTCTTGATAGAGTTCGTCTTTGGGGGACCTCCCTCCAGAGATGATGGAGAGTGAGACCCCACCAACCTCTCCGCCTCGCGAGGAGGGCGACCCCTAGGTGTCGTCATGGAGGAGTCCGGATCTGCCGAAGCCAGAAGCTACTCCTTCGGCTGCCCTGAGCCCGGAGCGATTGGCTCCCACGGGGGGCGATGAGAAGGGTCCGGCATAGGTTGATGTCCGGCCAGACATGCTGACGGGCCTTCTGGAACGAGCTGCACTCTCGGAGGAGCACCGCTCCCGGTGCTCAAGAAGATTTCATCCACCACAAGCGATTTAAATGAAGCATTTACGAGCCTGCTCAGAGGTTATGAGGTATGTAATGAAAAATACATAACTTTGGCTGTGAGGCATGCGCTAGGTGTGCTCCATATGGATAGTAGTCCCTGAGACTCTGGTTGCCCGCCCTAGGCGGCAAACGGAGGATCATATTGTGTAAGTAATGAATGCATGACATATATGTGCAGGTGTCTAAGGATCCAGCAGCCGACCAGTCCGTTAAAGTTAACGAACTAAGGAGGCGGATTGGAGCTATTGATGCCGACATCACGCTTGTGAACGAGCGGCTTAATGAGTCACAAGGTATGTGCTCTGCTTTCCTTATTATTTATAGGAAAAATTGAAATGAGTATAATATTGATGTGATATGTGTGGACTGCAGATGGTGCTGCTGCCGTGGAAGCCCTAAGGGTGGAACTTGCCCAGGCCAAGGAACAAGCTCGGGCTAGCAATGCGGCTGCCCTAAAGGTGGCCGAAGAGTTGAGAGCCGAACAGGCTGCTCATCGCCGAAGCGAAGAAAAAATAGCCGAAATGGCTGTGGAGCTGAAAAATGCCGCCAGTCGGTATGAGCTCCTTGAGAAGGAGAATCAGGGAAACTTGGCTGACCTGAAGATGGCACTTGATACGGCCAAGGATACGCGGTCTGAAAGCAGGGATGCACGGGAGGAGCTTCGTCTGGCCGGAGAAATCGCGGCTGGAAACCCTTACTTATTGCGGATGAAGTTTTTAGATCCAAAGTATGCTCCCCTGGATCGACGCTGGAGCCCTGCAGACGCGTATGCGGACTTGGCGAAGAGTATGGCTGATGCGGCCAAGTTTTTTGAGGATCAAGGTGATAAAGAGGTGGAGAAGCTATTCTGGTCGCAATTCAATGCTCCTGCGCGCCCATTGCCGTTGAGTGAGAAGATGGCTGCTGTGTTGAGCTTCATAGGTTGTCCGGTCTTGCAATGTGGTCTGTAATAGACCATCTTTGGCCGAAGGAGCCTAAGCCGGCCAGTTATTTTGGTTTAGTGCAACAATTCCTTGATGTCGTATCACAGATCGATGCCATGAGGAGGTCGGCGTGTATAGAGGGTGCACGGATGGCTCTTGCCCGCATTAAAGCATATTGGATAGACATGGAGGCCACCATCGTTGCGACCCAGAATTCGGCGGGAGGCTAAGATCCAACTGAGCACTACTTGGAGCAGGTAACGGAAGGTGCTCGTTTAATAGAGGCTCAGTGCTCGAAGAATATCATGTTCGAGTGACAAATCATGTTTATTGTAAAAACAATGTTATTTTTATTATGAGGCTATATTTATACTTTTTGGCTGAAAGTATTATTGTGCCTCCTGTGCGGCCGTTTTTATGTATATGTGCAATCTGAAAGTTAGCAGTCATTGGCTTCAGCCCCCACGCATACAATGCGGGGGTGTTCGTGAAAAATATGCGTAATCACACTTGATCCAACGTCTTGGTACGTTAAGGAGGTGATCGCACGTCGAACTAGGCAACCGGACTATATAGTTGTAACACTTTCACTTAGCCATAGGAGTTTGACAGTGGGGCTACTATGTAGCCCCTAGTACCTTCGCGTGCATCTGAATACGGGCGCGTGTGTACATGACCGGGGAACGGTCCTTCGTTAATGCGGAGGAATCCTAAAGATTCCGGTAAGTATTCAAGTGGTTGAACAGTCTCTCGGTGTATCATGACAGTCAGTTTTCGGCTTTCTATACTGAGGTGCTCGTCCGGAATAACCGGGGCACAATCGCAGTAGTTCTCCTTTGGCTGCCTTAGCCGATAAGAATGGAACGTAAGGTGGAAAACCCAGGAGCCGGGCAAACCCAACATTTGACCAAAGACATGATTCAGAGCTGATGCATATAAGGCCAAACTCGTGACACCGAACACTCCCAAAGGTATTCGGACTTTGCAATATAAAATGGGCTGAGGAATGCCCTTTCATTATGAACCATGTAGTTCCAGGTACGTGCATTAGTCTGTCGTGGCGAAATGCCAATAACAGGAGTACCCTCTGTGGGTATAGTACCCATGGGATGTGAAAACAACAAGAGGAAATAAAAAGGTTTACATAGGGGCTTAATCTAAAGAGAAACCTTTGAGCGGGGCCCTGCTACACGTCTGCACCTTCGTCTCCGTTGTGCCGTTTCCTGGAAGGGCATCACGCGAATTGTGTCTGTGAAAAAGAAAAACTCATGTAGGAGAGTATAACATAAGCGTGCAATGGATAGTAAAAAGTGTAAGACATTGGCCTGTTAATAAGATCAAGCCAACAGTAGGGTTGTATTAAATATCTATAGCCCCTGGTGTCCTTTATAGGATTATGTACATGGTGCCCAAGCTCAAGATTATCCTGGCCGCCGGACTCGTCTAGCCGTGTTTGTGGTCTTAACGACCAGCCATGCTTTCTGGTATTGGAGGCCGCTTAGAGTCCGGCTGCTAGGGACCTCGCGGATTCCTCCGTGCGTGAGGAGCGCTCTATGTTTCCATTAACGGTGATGACGCCGCGTGGACCGGGCATCTTGAGTGTGAGGTAGGCATAATGCGGTACTGTGTTGAAGCGGGCGAATGCCGTTCTCCCAAGCAATGTGTGATAGCCGCTTTGGAGGGGGGCGATTGTGAAGAGTAGTTCTTCGCTTCTGGAGTTGCCGGGGGAACCGAATGTTACCTCCAGTATGATGGAGCCCCTGCCGTGGGCTTCAACGCCTGGTATCACCCCTTCAAAGGCGGTGTTGTTTTTTCTGATTCTGGAAGGGTCTATCCCCATCCTGCGGACAGTGTCCTAGTATATTAAATTGAGAATGATGCCGCCGTCCATGAGGACGCGAGTGAGATGGTATCCATCGATTATTGGGTCGAGCACCAAGGCAGCTGATCCTCCGTGTCGCATACTAGTCGGGTGGTCCCTGTGATCGAAGGTGATCGGGCAGGCCGACCAGTAGTTAAGTTTAGGGGCGACGGGCCTTACAGCGTATGCGTCTCTGAGCGCGCATCCGCGCCTTCTCGTGGGTGTGTGAGTCGCGCGGATCATGTTTACCGTTTTCACCTCTGGTGGGAATTTTTTCTGTCCCCCAGTGTTCGGCTGGCGAGGTTCATCCTTGTCTTCACTTGGTGTTTCCCTTCCCTTGTGTTCGACATTTAATTTGCCGGCCTACTTGAAGACCCAGCATTCTCTGTGAGTGTGGTTTGCAGGTTTGTCAGGGGTGCCATGAATTTGGCATAGTCTGTCCAGGACTCTGTTCAGACCGGACGGTCCCTCTTTACTGCCTTTAAATGGCTTCTTTTGTTGACCGGGTCGAGAGCCCCTGAATTCGGTGTTGACCATTGTGCTTTCTGGGCTCTCTTCCTTGTTTTGACATTTGTTTTTACGCCATAGCTTCCCGTTGCCATCCCTTGTTTCCGATGTGCTTGGGTCGCTGGTGCCTTTACGGGCCAACCAGTTATCTTCACCCGCGCAAAAGCGGGTCATAAGGCTTGTTGAGGCTGCCATTGTCCTTGGCTTTTCTTGGCCGAGGTGTCTGGCGAGCCACTCGTCTCGGATGTTGTGTTTGAAGGCCGCTAGGGCTTTGGCATCCGGACAGTCGACAATTTGATTCTTCTTAGTGAGGAATCTATTCCAAAGCTTGCGGGCGGACTCTTCGGGCTGTTGGATTATGTGACTTAAATCGTCCGCATCCGGAGGCCGGACATAAGTCCCTTGAAAATTGGCCCTGAAAGCGTCCTTGAGTTCCTCCCAACTTCCAATTGAATTTTCGGGGAGGCTTTTCAACGAGTGTCGAGCTGGTCCCTTCAGCTTGAGGGGAAGGTATTTGATGGCATGGAGGTCATACCCACGAGCCATGTGTATATGCAGGATAAAATCCTCGATCTAGACCCCTGGGTCTATCGTTCCATCGTATGCCTCTATGTTCACAGGTTTAAAACCCTGTGGAAATTCGTGATCCAGTACTTCTCGGTGAAGCACAGGGCATGAGCAGCCCCTCTGTATCTGTACGTGCTGCGGCATGCCATCGGCTGTTGTTGCATCTGGTGTTTATACAAACTGGTATCTGATCGGTATGATCGTTTTGGTGATCATAGTCCTGCGCCAGGGTGTTTCCTTTAGACCTGTAGATGGACCTGGCCACGCCGGCTTTCTTATCCAGGAGCTCGCGTAAATCGTGTTCGGCATCGGTAGTTGCTCTATTGCAGTTATGAAGTGGCTTGTCCGGCCTCCTGGCCGTGTTGCCCTTTGGTGGAACGGCCTCGCCGTCGAATTCTGGTAGCAGCTTGCGTTTTGGGTAGCTCTTTGTATGGCGATCGTCGCCGTACTTTTCTTCAGTGTCTAGCACTTTATTCCATCTGCGATTGAGGGTTTCCTGTCCGGCCTTTAGCCGTTGCTTCTGCTTCTTTAGACTTCTCGCAGTGTCCATAAGCCTTCTGTGGAGATTATCTCATTCCAAGAGTGTTTCCGGGATGATGAATGCATCGTCACCTAGACTGTGTTCTTGTCCCGGGGCGGTTTGATTCATTCGTCCCTCGGGATCACTGTGATCGGGCGTCTGCTCCGAGTTGTGTTCGGCGTGACCTGGCTCATCCTGCTCCATTGTTGGGTCCATATGGTCGTTGTTGCCTTCAGAGTTGACTGGGGTGTTGATCTTTCTAGCGCTCTTGTCACTGTTTTTACTGTTGCTAGACTTAGAGCGGCGTCTGCGCCGTCTCTTTGGCTTTTTCCCGGGGGTTTTATCTTCCGAATTGTCGCTGTCGTCCTTCTTGGGTGTATCCACCATGTATATATCGTATGACGAGGTGGTAGTCCAGCGCCCCAGTGATTCTGAATCTTCTCCTGCATCGTCGTCCATACCGTCGATGTCTTTGGAGTCAAGCACGTCTGATATATCATCGACAGTGGCAATGAAGTGGGTGGTGGGAGGGCAACGAATTCCTTCGTCGCCTGCTTCCCATTCGAGCTGGACATAGTTCGGCAAAGAGTCTCTTGACAAAGAGAGAGATTTTAACGAGTTCAGCATGTCACCAAAGGGCGAGTGTTGGAAGATGTCCACAGTGGTGAACTCCATTACAGGAGCCCAACCAGGTTCGGCGGTCTTAGGATCGCGCAGACAAGAACCTACAGCCGGATACGAGTCCGGGGGTCCGGTGTCATAGGCTTCTTTCGGGGTGAGGCCTGTGTTCGACTTTACCGTCGATGAATGAGCGGCCTGCGGGGCGGGGTCCACCCACCCATCCTTAGGCACCGCAGTCTGCTCCGGATTTAGGTCCAGGGCTACCGCAGGGGCGACATCTCGAGCATAGTCCGATAGTAGGTCTAAGCCGTGCTCGTCGTGACTGCCCGGCGCTCCTGGCCCAGGCCCGAATCCATTAAAGATCAAGTCTCCGCAGATATCAGCCGTGTAGTTCAGGTTTCCGAACCTGACCTGGTGGCCAGGGGCATAGCCGTCAATCTGCTCCAGTTGACCAAGCGAATTGGCCCGCAGTGCGAAGCCACCGAACACAAAGATCTGTCTGGGGAGAAAAGTCTCCCCCTGTACCGTGTTGTCGACGATTGAAGGAGCCATCAAGCCTTGCAGCGAAGACACAGAGGAACTCTCAATGAAAGCACCAATGTCGGTGTCAAAACCGGCGGATCTCGGGTAGGGGATCCTGATCTGTGCGTCTTAGGCTAATGGTAACAGGAAGCAAGGGACACAATGTTTACCCAGGTTCGGGCCCTCTCGATGGAGGTAAAACCCTACTTACTGCTTGATTGATATTGATGATATGAGTAGTACAAGAGTTGATCTACCACGAGATCGTAGAGGCTAAACCCTAGAAGCTAGCCCATGATGATTATGATTATTGTGATTGTCCCTCTAAGGACCGAACTCTCCGGTTTATATAGACACCGAAGAGGGCTAGGGTTTACATGGAGTCGATTACAAGGAAGGAAATATAATATCCGAATCGCCAAGCTTGTCTTCCACGCAAAGGAGAGTCCCATCCGGACACGGGACGGAGTCTTGAGTCTTGTATCTTCACGCTCCAATAGTCCGGACATAGTATACAGTCCGGCTGTCTGGATAGCCCCTAATCCAGGACTCCCTCACCTGTCTCTGTAGTGTGTGTCAGGGGCGACGCCGCTGACGCTGACACTGACATGAGGCCGATGTACGGGTGTGTGCTCACTGTTACTACCCCTCAGAGGTACATGGGCGGCGACACCAGCTCCATCATGCTGACTAGGACTGTGCAAAGCTAGGACCTTCCCACCGATGTGGACATGGAAGGCGCATGGTATGATTTACCCCGCAACGCGGTGCATGGGGACTCCAAGGAGGTTCACCTGGACATATGCATTACCAAGTTAAATGTTGATCATTAGTCTTCGCTCAATGAAATCCGTTGTCTAAGCATGTGGAGACTTCCATGCATGATCTTGCTCTATTGGAGTATCGCGCATGAATAAAAGTGTATCCATTTATGGTTTAGTCTAGAATCTTCCATGTATGAATTTTTACTACAGTACTGGTGAAAGACTTACGATGAACCATTTATTACATCTCCTCTGCCCCCTTCCAAGTCATCCTGATTTAATCCCTCCGTCTAGGTGTATAAGGGCATGGTTAATACTTAATAGTATAACCAACTATTGACTATTAGAAAGTGCCATGTCATCTGTAGCCAACATATATAACAATCGATACTCAAAAACTAATTCTTAAAGATCATTTCTTGCAAAGCACAATAAGTGTTATTTCTTCACAAGTTTTGGATGCAGGTTGAATAGTTGAAAGCTTTTGTTTGCAAAAGATACCTTTTTATCTATTTCACCTGGATGTTTGTGAGCTCTAGAGATGAAATAATATCCAAAGAAACCTATCGATACCCGTTACACATGAGATGACCCCCACATCCTTTGTCAAAATAAACAACTCCCCGATCAATGCATTTCACTCTTCCGTGCAATGCACGGGGACCTTACTATAGATTAGTACGACCAAAAATTGAACTAACATTATATATAGTACGATAAATGCTGATGCATGTCAAACAAAATTATATCATTGAAAACTATGTTCAAATACGAATCCAACGATATAGTTTTTGTTGACATGCACTAACATTTTGTCAGTTAAATCTTCAGTCAAATTCAATGGGGGACTAATAAAACGACTGATGTAGTACAAGTGTAGAGGACGGCGCTGCACGGGAGTCTCACCCCGCTTGTGGTGCGACAGTAAAGCCGTCATATCACAAAACCCAACCACTGCCAGTAATAAGTGGCTTGGTAAAATAAACGGACAAGCAACCATCACATCCCTCCATCTTTTTTGCATTTCATCTCTCTGCATTTACTTTCTCCGGTTCATCTCGCACACTCGATCCCTAGCTACTACTCCTAGTATCCCTAGCTACTACTCCTAGGGCCAATTCTTTTGGCGGCTTAAAAAATAAGCCGTCTCTTCCCCAGCTTTTCCCATAAGACTAGTCATAGTGGAGAGTAACGTTAAGGCGCCTCACTCATTTATTTGGGCTTCTAAACTACTAGTACTACTAGTACTCCCTTCATTTTTATATACAAGGCCACAAACTCAATTTACAGGTACCAAGATAAAAATCAATGTGTGCTTTACAAGTCAATTTATTTTCTGGTTTACCAGGTTAATTAATAGGGTGCATGCACATTAGAAGAAATAGAGTGGTTGTGAGAGAGGAAGTAGATGAGTTTGTCATTATCATCCACTACATGCATGCTAGTAATTAAGCCATGGGTTACTAGTACGAGGAAACATCATTAATATTTGTCTCGATTACTATTGGTGGCCTTGTATAGATGCAAAATGTATTTTTTATAGTGGTCTTGTATACAAAAATGGAGGGAGTACCTCTGTCCTGGTTTATTCGTCACCATTGTAATTTGTGGTCAATTTTTACCAAAGATTTAACTGATAAAATGTTAGTGCATGTGACATCACAAACATTTCATTAGTTAAATTTATGATCAAAATTTGACACAGATTACAATGGGGACCAATAAACCAGGACAGAGCTAGTAGTAAAGGGATTACTACTAATCTAGAAGCCTAAATGAACTGGCCCCTGGTACTCCAACTAGTAGTACTAGTACTCAAGTTGGAATTCCAATTGCACAGCACAACTTGTTAGGCAAAAAATTCGATACAGGGTGTAGGAACCAGTTTGGGTATTGGCATGCCTTTCCGACCAGTGAGATACTCCGTACAAAGTACGAAAGAGAAATAACCACAGAGAAGGAAGCTGAAAGTAAACAATCAAACGAGCATTTTTGCATTTGTTTTGCATTGAATCATTTCACAAGCTTGACTAGTGTTGTTTTTCTACTATTACAAAAACCGCATCGTAATGTTAAAACGTGCATTTGCCCATACATAAGTAATAGTAGTACTCCCTCCGTCTAGGTGTATAAAGTCCTCCCTCCTACTTGGTCACGGTGCACAACCAAAGATGACTTATTCACCTTGACAGAGGGAGTAGCACAGTCTGCAAGCATATATAGAGAGAGACGTGTAGTGTGATAGTATATAGTACATACTTTAAAGTTTGTGCTGTATGCACCTACTTACAAAATGCGTACGGATACACAAGGTTTCCAAACTTTCCCTCTTACATACTTAATTAAGGATGCTAATAATTCCTGAACATTCGGGATTTATCATTTGCGTCCCAAAACTAATGAGAACACCTTACAAAACTAAATTATACTCCCTACTAAAAGCCACGGCACTCGCAGGAGCGCTTGCGGTGCGCCACGAGTGCCCTGGTGCGCGGCAGTTTCCCAGCGCGTCGACACAATGCCTCTTCCTCAGCCTTGCAACTCGCGAGGTGCTGATTGGTGGCTTGCCGGCGGGCGAGCGCAATCTCACCGGTGTTGTGATCCGGTGCCAGCAGGTACTCCTCCATGCTAGAAGCATGCACCCGGTCCATGTACCGCCAAGCGTAGATGAGGCGCTTGGGCCCGAGTGCACTCAGGGCTTTGGCACGGGCATCCTCCGCCACCCTCACGGCCCTTGCACGAGCCTTTCGCCAAAGAGCCAATTGCCTGACACTCTCGGACGCGACATAGAGCTGCCAGGCAGCTTGCCCCGCGGCGCGCTTCTCTTCCTCGGCCTTCTTCTCCGCCTCTATTTTGGCGTGCTCTACCGGTAGCAAAGCCTCCCACATGGCAACATCCATTTCTTTCCAAAGCACCTCAAGGCTGGGGGGGGATCGGTGGGCGGTGCGGCGTTCTCCTCGTAGTAGGGAGCCGATGCGCGTGCTGGCGAGATTGGGAACACCGATGCGTCCACCTCGACGCATCGCGGCGAGGAGTTGAACGCTGATGTGTCCTCCTCGACTAGTGGCGGTGAGGAACGGAACGGCGACGCATGACCGTTTGGGCAGTGCAGCGAGAGGCGCTTAGGGCTTGGGAGGGGCGATGCCATGGTGCTCGATGTGAGAGAGAGGGAGAGGAGATAGCGATGAACATGAGCTTTCTTCTGAATGTCGTGGGAGGCGCAGTATTTATAGCGAGCAATGGCACACCTACGTAAGATATGGACTAAGCTGCACTGACTTAACTACAGGTCTAGTTGCGTCACTGACATGTGGGCCAGACCCTTGTTGGGCCCATATGTCAGTGACCCAATGCACCTGCAGTTAAGTAACTGAAGCAGTGTCCCGTAAGATATGTTGCGTGATTAACATAACAGCTACATGGGCATATTTGTTGGAGTAAATTACGGGGGAGGGAAGGGGTGAAAATATTGCTGGTCACAACGGATTGGACGAGCATGGGGGGAGGAGAGTCATGCATGCAGATTTTTTCACACGGGGTGGAGTGGTGGGACCGCTGGAGGGAGAAGGAGAGTCTGGCAGGCATATTGTCTCCACACATGGAGAGGAAAAGATTTTGGAGACGAACGGCCTTCCTGCAGGTATGGGGAACGGTGCATAATAAGTCATCTTGCATGTCGGGCTAGGTATAGTCTCAAGTCAATAAAAACATACACGCCCCCACACATGTTCATATTTCAAGGTGCACTAAATTATTGCATGCGATGATTAAGGCTGGCCATAATGGTGGTATCTTAGCTGGTATCATTCACACGGGAATAGAAAACATGCTGATGTGGCAAAGAATTAAAGAAGAGAGGGGGGTTAGAGTAACTACTCCCTCCTTTCCGGTTTATAGGGCTTATCTCAAAATTTTACCTTTTCCATTTTATAAGGCTCAATTTGGTTGTTTCCCATCACATGTTCAGATTCCAAGGTGCATTAAATCATTGCATGCAAGTATTAAGAGAAACATGACCAATGCATGTACTTTATGCATGCATGCATTACAATTAATGCATTGATAAACGTAATTTTTTAGGAAAACAAGAGCATTAATTAGGTGCCTTTGCAAACTACAAAAAGTATTCCACCACTCACCATCTATCTTGGTTGGCGAGATTTTTGAATTGAGCCCTATAAGGCTGCTGCAAATGCATGGGTGCTTAGATGAGGTGCTAAGCATATTAAATAGCTTAGCAACTATACTCCACAAAACTACAAAAAGTATTCCACCACTCACCATCTATCTTGGTTGGTGAGATTTTTGAATTGAGCCCTATAAGGCTGCTGCAAATGCATGGGTGCTTAGATGAGGTGCTAAGCATATTAAATAGCTTAGCAACTATACTCCACAATGCATAGGTGCTTAGCTTATGGTTGCTAAACTTGCTTCATTTAATGATTTAGCAACTAAAGCTCTTCATGTATTGGTGGTCTTCCTTCCTTTAAATGTCTTGCCTAGGTTCACGCGCTTAGCATTGTTTCTTCCTGGGTCACCACACTCATCTCTCTCCTCTTAAATAACTTGCCACATCAGTTTTTTGCCTACGTGGAAGGCTTAGCACCTGTACAAGGTGGAGCATTGGGAGGGGCCTAAACAGAAAGGAGGGAGTAGTGTTCATGCATGCATTGGTAAACACATTTTTTGTGAAGAACGACATCATTAGTTCAGTACTTTTGTAGACTTCAAAAACTATTACACCGCCTCTACTATCTTGCTAAGAGTAGGTGAAATTTTTGAATCGAGCCCTTTAAACTAGAAGGGAGGTAGTAGTACTCTAATAGCTAACCTTGTTGTGATGACAAGATAGGACATGGCACGCACCTGGATGGAGGAACTAGTCTGCATTGTGCATTTAAGTTTTGTTTGAAGTCAATGTACCTCTACTTTCACCAAACTTATAGAAAAATGTATCAACATTCACAATGTCAAATCAATATTTTTACACTCATTATAAAACGTAGTTCTTATACTCATTATAATCAGTATTGTAGATATTGATATTTTTAGTATAAATTTGGTCAAACACTCTGCAAACGGTTGACGGGAGTAAAAAGGACCAGAGGGAGTATCATGCATGCGGAGTAGGCAAAAAAATTGCTCATTTATAGCCGGTCGAAGTCTCAAAGGGCGCGACCGCATGAGGGAGGCGAAGGTCGTGGGAGGCGCGGCGGTTGACGGAATTAAGTGAAGTTCCATCCACGCGCCGGCATGGCGTGCGAACAGGCAGAAGCTATACCGTCAAGCCTACGATATGGGTCTAGTAGACATGACATCTAGTGGGTCCCGCATAGTTCTCGAGAACTCTTTGGGGTCTTGCAGCCGTTTATCCACCGGGCAAGCCAGCAACCCCACGCCGTTCGCACGCCCTACTAATCCCCGTCTTCTACCTTACAACAGTTCGCTCCCAGTCGTCCCGTCCTTTCACATTAGTTCGCTCCCAGTTTTTTTTTGCGGGGAACAACAGTTCAACTTCTCATAATCCTCCTCCAAAATCCATGGCCTCCCAAATCTCCATGGTCGCCGCTGAGTACCAGGTTAGATCCATCACCGGAGATGAGTTCATCGTCATCTACACACGTGGATCCGCGACGGTGAAAGCATGGCTTGCTCGCTTCCTACGCATGTTCAACAGTTCAATGGATGAGTGGGTCACTGGGCTAGATGTTGAGTACACCACAGTCCTGGAAAGAGAGGAGTTTCTAATGGAGGCAGAGAGGAAGAAGCTCGCCGTGATCCAGGTTTGCGTACATAACGTTTTCTTGGTCTACCACATATGCCATGCCGATGTTGAGTGCCAGGATTTTAAGAACTTCCTCAAGGAAAAAAGAGTGAAATTCGTTACTTTAGACTTTAAGAACGACAGGGATGTCCTGCGTCGGATAGGTCTCGTTGTAGGCTAGCCCTTCGATCTCCAGAAGGCAAGCCTGGTGTCCTCCTCTCAACCTTCAATGTTGATCCTGGCAGCAGCCATGATTGATTCTTCGTACGCTAAACCGAAGAAACCTCATCACGAGTTTCATCATGCATGGGAGTCGAAGACATTAGATGAAGATCACATCCTGTATGCAGCAATGGATGCCTACCTTTGTTTAAATATCTACAAGGGTTAGATGAAGAAGCAGAGCCTAGTGTCCGGTTCAAGCAAAGAAGCATAGGCGAAGAGGAAGAGGAAGAGGGACGAGGACAAAGTCGAGGACGTGGACTCGGACTCCGAGTAGGTGGCAATGTCGTCGCTCATGCTGGTTCTACTGCAGTGTCAAGCGGACTAGTTGCTTAGTTTATTTTCAAGGGTGTGTTGTGCTGAGGCCCCAGCAGAACTATGTTTATGTTCTTTCTCGTTATTTGAACTCTTTAGTATGTACAGTAGTAGTAGTACTATGTCTTACTACTGTTCTTCTTGCAGTTGGTACTCTGCTCGTATCTTCGTGTTCCTACTATACTTAATACGTTCGTACTAGTAGTATAATTTGGGTCAGTTGATTTGTGAAAGAAGTTCGACGGAGCGAAGGAAGAAGACGGTAGAAGAGGTGGAAGAAGCCCTTCTAGCCATCCATGTTGCATCAAACGGCTCACAAGAGACGACTAACCCAAATTGCTCCTTCAGATTGTAGGATCCACGTGGCATTCAAGGTCTGGAAGGTAGATTCCGCGTCTGCACCCGGTTTGCGGGCTCGACGCGTGCGCGACCGGCTTCCGTCGCGACAGCCACCATGCGCGCCTCCTCCGCGCGGGCGGAGACGACAATGACACGCTAGTTCCTCCTCGCCGGTGTGCTGGAGCACGCGCTCGTCCTCCTCTTCATACGCTGCGTGCATAGACGCGGCTCCACCAGCTGCTCGCGTTCTTGGCAGCACGGCGGCATCGCGAGGAGGGACTGCAAACGACGTGAGCGGGCGAGCCTTCAGCTTCATGGCACAAGGATGGCGGCAAAACGGCGGTGATGGGCGAGAAATTGTTGGCCGAAGCAGGCGGGCGCCGGCATGCGCAACGGCGGCGGCGGCATATTGATGAGTGCGCATATGGGAGCTTACTTTAATTTTATATAAGGTTGGTCAAACTTAAAAGAAAACCATACTAGTACACATAAACATTAGACTTAGGCAGCGCTTTTATTAGTTAGTACCACAGCCACAATACGGAATCCTGTGCAAGTGTATGAACTGCGGCCGCGCGGTCGATCGAATGGTGCGTCACCGTGTCGTGCTCGAAGGACATCCACCGAACCTTTTTGTGTGTGAAAACAATCCCCGAATATGACTCAACTTTTTTTCCTGGAAAAGTTCTTGACCGCTGTAATATTTCTATATATTTGAATTTAGCTCCAGTTCGTGTTTATTTGGATTTGGACGTTTTAGGCGCGCCCTAGTTTTTTTAATACTGATTTTGTGTGTGTGACTGAGAGAGAACGTGTGTGTGTGTCCATATGTGTGTTGTGGCGGAAGGGCAATGTGGAGATGGTGTGCGTGTGATAGAGACATAGAGAGGTGTGAATGTGCAAATGATCATGCATGAGTGAGACATAGACAGATGCCGATACGTTGTGTATACATGAGAGAACGGTCTTCTAGTTTACTTGTGTGTGTGTGTGTGTGTGTGTGTGAAAGAGAGAGGAGCATCCGTAACACAACAACCATCTCTCTCGATTCGTCCGTCCCTCGCACGATCGCATGTAACACATTCATCAACGCGCACATTTTGACACCCTCACCCGGCCCCTGCCCACCTCAAGGCCCGCACAATCTCTTCGTGAATACCCATTTCTCTCCTTAGGTTTGTTTTCTCTCAATATCTCACACACACACACACACACACACACACACAGAGAGAGAGACACACACAGCAAAACACACACACACACCCTCCCCCGAGCACACAATTCATCCCCATCCAAGGTTATACGGCGACCACTCTCGATTGTGCTTCTTTGCACCCCAACATGCACAGCACCTCAATCTTCAAAGAGGGCATCGAGTAGATCGAAGACGGCGACCACACTGCGCTAGAGAATGCGGGGCCATTTGTAAGCAGGATTATGTGATGATGGCTGACTGACTCCTCCCCCCACCCTCTCTCTCTCGCACAAAATTACCAATCCCTCTCTCCCCCGCACAAAATTATCAATCCCTCAACCCATGAGATCCTTCCCCTCTCGTCCATGTTTTTCCAGCTCTCTCATCAAACATGTTGTCTCTTCTCCTTCCACGTATACAGAATCCAGATGCACACGCATCTCACGTATATTACATGTCTCCATCTTTCTCATAGACCTAACTTCTTCCTATCTCTTTCTCTCTCTATCTCTCTCTCTCTGTCTCATTAGGTTTGTCTCCTACTCTCTCGTCCACATACATACAATCTTTCCCGCCCTATCTGCTCCATCTTCGCAAGCTCTCTCTGCATGTTTCATTCACACATTGGGATATGTTCAAAATGTTGCTTCTATAATGGCTGATGTAGAGTTATGGTTGGTTTTGTTGCATCCTACAAAGTAATAACTATGAAATGCATTTAGATTCTCATTTGACTGGGATTATGTGAGTTTGAGCATGTTGTGAAGTACTATAGACCTTGTATACATCTTGGGATTCGACAATGATTGTAACTATTGAATTGTATAGACCATTACATTCGAAGTCAATAGCCTAATATATTTATTTCACAATTTCAACAAATGATTAGTTCACTACAAACTAAGAAAACAAATGTGTACTCCCTCCATTTTTATTTAAGTCCGCGTATTAGCATTGGTCAAAGTCAAGTTTTGTAAACTCTCAGAAAGCTTATAACAAAAAATATTAACATATACAATAACAAATAAATACCATTAGATTCATTATTGAATGTACTTTCACATCATACATATTTGTTATGGTAAATGTTTATATTTTTCTATAAACTTGGTCAAACTTTAGGAAGTTTGACTTCGGTCAAACCTAATATGCAGAGTTTACTACTACTACTCGCTAGTTGCTTAGCCGAATCACTCAACACGCCACACGGGGAGTTCAGTGTCACAAAATTTTGAGGTCGGCGGGAAAATCTCCCGCGACCCTGATTCGAGCAGTGGGAAGTTACCATCATAGCCTTCGGAACAGGCCTACGGATGACGCTTGGTAGGGGCTGTTTTCGTAACTTCAGGTTCACCCTACCCAGCCAACCCCACCCCGGCACCCAGAGTAGTACACCTGAATACTCCCCATTTTCTATCCCCACCGCAAAATAGACTTCTCCACGGCACCGCAGCCTTCGTGCTCCTCCCCTTTACATCGGCGCACTCGTCCACCGCAGCGCATCTGCCTCATCGATGACCTCGTACGCCGCACTAGAGCTAGTCCATCGTCATCGTCGTACACGGGGCCATTGCCCCGACATTGTCTTCCAAAGTCTCGGATCTGCTTCCCGGAAGCCGACGCCAAGCGCAAAAGCACCACCGTCATGGACAATGAACTGACTCCCGTTGCCGACCATGACTCACAGAGGTCACCGCGACCATCATTCTCCTCCTCGATTGGTAATGTGTGTATTGAATCACTTAGCAGTACATGTGCAGTTCCAATTTTTTTCATACCTACCCTTCAAATTTCCTGGGTGCTATTGTTCCTGTAAAAGTAATTGGTTATAGCCTCCATTGTCCAATAGAATATCAGCTTGTAATTGTGCGTCGCTCTTGTAACTTGGGTAGGTTTTTCATCTGCAACCAGTAGTGTGGCAAATGATGGAAAGTTTTTTAGAACTAGCAAGATGCCCATGCGTTGCACGCATCAAGATGCATTTGTATGAGTAGTTTATCTTGTGGGAGAAAAGGATGAACGAGGGAATGCCTTATTTGCAAATCTGGAGAGGGGTATGGGTATCTTTTTGCAAAATTCCCATTATTTCCTTCCTATCTGTCAGATATAAATTGGCCAGCCTATATTACAGGATGGTAGGCACATCATCATCACCAACTCTGTTTTTTATAAGAAAAAAAGTATAGAGAAAAAAGTAGACAATAGAGAAGAAGAGATAAATATTAAATATTAAATATTAAATAAATATAACAGTAGAGAAGAGAGTAGAGATAGCAGAGACGTCGGGAAAGGATCACGCGCGCACGGGAAAAAGCGGCCGGGCGTGCGCTAGTTTTGGCGTGCGGCGTCCGGTGCGCTTCTCTTATAAAATTCAACGCCCTCCCACCGCTCTATGCCTTGCCACCGCTCTCTGCCCGCTCATTGCCTCGCCACCGCTATCTCCCTGCTCTTTCTCGCCTCGCCTCTGCCGCGCCACCATGCTGCCGCATCATCGGGAAACTTGGGGATACCGCGGCGTCCGCGCGCGCCCCTCCGGCGGCTTCTCTACCGAGATCCGATTCCGCGGGATGCGCCTCGGCCTCGGCAATTTCGACACCGCCAACGAGGCCACCCGCGTGTACGACGCGGCAGCGTGGCGCCTCCGGTGGCCTCATAGAACATTAAACTTCCCCAACGTGCCGACGCGGGAGCGGGCGCAGGAGCTCGCGCCTCTGCCGCCGCTTAGCACCGACGAGGATCATCGCGACAACCGGAGGCGGGAGCACCATCTCGGCATCGCCGAGATGGACGAGGAAGCCATGGAACTGTGGCGCCAACACTTCCCGCAGGACATCATCAATGAGCGCGAGTTCTGCGCGCAAAGGAGGGCGGAGAGGGATAAGAGGAGGGCGGAGCGAGCCGCCTATCGTGAGGACAAGCGTAGGCGAAAAGCGGACGCTCATTTCTACATGAGGCTAGGAGCAGCGTCGCCCTGGGAATCCGACGATGATCGGTATCTTCATGCCTACAGTCAGACGTCGGAGGAGGACATCACTGAGGAGGAGTCGGACGATGAGGAGTAGTTGACTTATCTTTTTTATCTATCTATGTTGAGAACTATCCTCTACTCTCGAGTCTCTACTCTCTATCTCTACTTCTCGATCTCAGCACTGTAAACGCTTTTTTAAAGCGTCATGCGTTGCGATTATGTTGGAGATGCTCTAACATGGCAGACGAGTGCTTTAATGTTGCCCACAAGATGCATGAGTATTACTAGTAGTATATTTTTCTTGCCATGTTGAGATTTTAAAACCACGAGTGCGAACATGCAGAGGAGCAATGAAGACCAAACACGGGATATTGGGGACATCTTCAAGGAGCGTGGCAAGTTAAAGAGGAGCTACATCGAACCTGTAAAATGAGCTTTGGTAAGTAACACCCTATCAATTACTTTCGTTTAGCCTCGTGTTCTTCGATGTGTATATGTTGTAGTTTATGTTTCTCTTAAGCCTGGTGTTCTTCGATGTGTAATAAGAAGAGTCTTAATCGTCCTAATGCTTTCGTTTTTAGCTTGATGTAGGAAGTGGGTGTTCTCACCTTGTATTCTGTTTATATATATATATTCCTTTTGAATTCACTTCTACGAGTTCTGTTTATCTAGCTTCTACTAAATGGATCTGGGTTGCTCTGTGTATTGATCTAAAAAAGAAGTAACTTCATGTCAGCATGCATTTCCTGCAAGGAGGGAAGTATGGTCAACCTCGAGATCATGTTTCCAAAATGAGGCTGGATTACATACAAGGTGCCAGTTCCCTAATGATGCTGGATTAGACACAAGGTGCAAATTCCTAGATGATGCTGGATTACACACAAGCCAGGTGGAGTCGTCAGCTGTTCGTGTCCTCGTGGCTCTAGTAAAGGCTGAAAGAAAGCGTGCAGTAGCCCTTGAGAATGTAGCTGAGTTCCTGAAGAAGAGAAAAGAGCAATCAGATGCTCTCTTCACCCAAGTCAAAGAAGAGATGGAACAAGCCAGAAATAAGCTAGCAGAGGCAGAGCAGGCTAGGCGTCTCCTGCTATCTAAATATGTTGTCAATACAAAATTTCCTTCATAATAGCTAGGTTCAAATGTTTATCCAGTCAGCATGCCTGTTGTGATGTCCGTGCATCTACTGATGTGGCACAAAATATTTTTCGGGTCATGTAATAACAGCAATTACTTTCCAAACAATAACAGACGAAGCATTGGACATGGTATAGTTCACGCGCAAGCCCGACATTCCAAGTTCAACTTCCACATCAAACTCATGTTCACAGATATCTGCACATTCATACATAATGTCCACAACCATGATTCACTTCAAAGCCAAAAAAATGTGAGGAGAGTTATAAATAAAGAAAAACCTCTACTAGTTCCTGCTACCAGTGCGAGCACAACAAGTCAAGACCATGCGTAAATTAATTATATTTTAGTCATTTTTTGTGTTCTAAAATGCCTGCCGGCTCGCGGAAGGACGTGTTGCCGGCACACGCGCGGATTCAATGAAGGCAGGCGGGGCAGTCTTAAGCTGGTTGCACGCGGCGAGGAGGCGTGCTCAGCCGGGCCTGCAGCGAGTGGGGCCCTCTTGGCCGTGCGCCGGTTCAATGCCTGCGCTATGAGAGGTCGCGTCCGTGTCAGAGCAATCACTCCCTCCAGTCCTTTTTGTTTGGGTATAACAAAATCTCATTTTCCATTCACATTTTACAAGTAAAATTCATGGACAAACTTTGACCTAAAATACGATGGGGACAAGTAAACCAGAATGAAGGTAGTAGTTTTTTTAATCAAAGAAGGGTTTCCCCTTCCGATTTTCATTACTGAAAACCAGCATCTAAATCTAAACCATAGTATTTGCCCTAGAACTACCAGGTTCAACATCTCGCAACATAAACCCATACAACCATGCGCCAAGGAGGTACGTAGTACTATGAATTCCATTTTTGCTCCATACCAATCGTTCTAAAAACTACTTAGTACTTATAATGCGCCAGAACTCTTAACCCCGCTAAAAATGATATTTTAAACGTGGCTACTCGATGTATGGCAACTGGCGAGCCACCGCGCTCCAAGTCGTTCACCTGTGGTCCCGACCATCAACTCCTACGGATCAAATTATCACGCGAGCTGACTATTCCTACAAAGGTGCTCCACCACGTACCCGGTGCCCGTGAATGCAGCAATCATGCACCTAGGGTTTTAGGGTTTATTTGTTAACGTCGCCTTTACGTAACACTCATGCGTGCGAGACAGCGAGAGGCCGACTGCGTGCGTGCGCCTCTTCTCTTCGTATATGTACTCCACCATTTGTCTGGTGTCCAAAAAATTATAATAACTACTAGCAATGTGCCAATGCGTTGCCACACGATCAAAGTAGATTAATACATATTCACCGATTTGACAAAAAAAAGTCTAGTTTTGAAATACGTATATCACTAAAGATATGTTATGTTTCACTCAAAATATATTCCTTTGGCGGTTTTGACGAGATAAGGGAGGAATGTTGTTGGTTTCAAGATTCGAGAAGTGGTATATGTCTAATTTCTACTCTTACTAGCAAGATGCCCATGCGTTGCATGGAAAATGAAGATCTTGTGGGAGAAAAAGGATGAACGAGGGAAGGCCTTATCTGCAAATGTGGTGAGGAGTGCGGGTAAATTGCCATATTTTCCTTCCTATCCGTCAAATATAAATCTGATGACCTACATTGCATGATGGTAGGCCCACCATCATCACCAACTCTGTTTTTTATCCCTACTCTTATAAAAAGCATTGTCGGTGATGATCGCGTGCCTGCCATCCTGCAATATAGGCCGTCCTATCTATATCTGACGGATAGGAAGGAAACTATTGCAATTTTGCAAAAAGGTACCCACACCCCTCTCCACATTTGCAAATAAGGCCTTCCCTCGTTCATCCTTTTCCCCCACAAGATAAACTACTCATACAAATGCATCCTGATGTTCTGTGCAACGCATGGGCATCTTGCTAGTTGTTGCAAAAAGGCCATGTGTGTGTGAGAGAGAGGGAGAGTGGAGGAGGATGGAGTGCATGTGTGACAAAGACACAAGGAGTGTGTGTGCGATAGGTATCAGCTTAAAATGAGGCGATAGTGTGTGTGTGCACGATCGAGAGGGCGTGTCTCAAGAAGGGAAGAAAGATCTACATAGATACAAAGAGCAGGAGAGAGACATGTATGCAATAGTGGAAGCACAAGTGTGCGGGTGTATAAACCTATCTAGAGGCTAGTCGATAAATGTTTGTGAGAGAAATACGAGTCGGGGTGCGAAAGCGAGAGTTTTGTGTGTATGAGAGGGAGACGGTAGTCGGGAAGGGGAGTGGAAGTAGAAGTTGTGTGTGTGTGTCTGTGAGAGAGAGGGGGGTTGTCTGGTCGGTAAACAAATGAATAATGTTAGTCTGGAATGGAGACGAAAAGGAGACCGCAACAAATGTTGTGTCTACAGGAGAGAGAGAGAGAGTAATTTTAGTGGTATGAGTCATATGCAGAGACATATAGGGTGTGTGAGAGAATCCCATAGAGATAAAGACAAAGTGAAAGGCGAGTGGAGACTGTGTGTGTGGCGGTGAAAAAGAAAGCTTAGGTACCGAGTGATACCAGAGAACAGTAGAGACGTGAGAGATAATGAAAACCGTGTAATGTATAATGATAGGGAGAGTGTGACACTTCTCAAGGGAGACGTCGAGATACCATGTTTGCGAGGATAGGAGAAACATGAAGTGAGCGTGCGGGTGAGCTGGAGAAAAGAGAGTGGTAGCTACATGAAGGAGCATGCATGCGAGAGAGATGGGCGTGAAAGGAGTGAACATAAAAGGGATTCAAATATTTGAATTAGAGATGATGATACATCTAATCCATACTCGAACCAAAATTGATCTATCAAACATGCATACTCATATGAATTCACACACATCTATGTTATTTAATATGTAGATATTACTGATCTATACATTTTAGTAGAACATAATTTGGTTAATTATTTTTGAGTTCAACCATAAGATTTTGAGATCATTGTATTTGTACATCATATTATACATATAAAGTAGCAGAATTCTTTATTGTGCTTTTGAAAGTATATATATATAAATGATGTATATAGAATTTAATTCCAATTGAAAATGGATCCCGCCCGAAAAAAATTAGAATACAAACGGGATTCGAATTGAGTTGGCACGGTAAACGTGCACTCTGCAAAATTTGAACGAAGCGGGGAAACTCGCAGTAACCGCCCGAAACCAAAATCTGCGAGATGAAAATTACTACTGCCTATCCCTGCCACGCAAAGCCTATCTGCTGGATTTCTATAGGTTTCGATAGGGGCAGGTTTGTAATTTCACCCAAATGTAACGTAATCGCCTCTCACCCGGATTCATACACGGTGGGCGCCAAAACATAGTGTGTCCTCGGCCGAAATCGACTCCCTCCCCAATTCATATTCATACATGGTGCGCGTCAAAAACAAGCTCTTGTCGGCAAATATTCGGTGTATGCGAGATTACTGTCCTATCCCCAAAGATCCCGAGAGACGGAGTTTTGTGTCTGCGAGAGAGAAAGATATTTCACAACGAGAGTGATAGCTAGAGAGACATATGAGGGAACGCAAGATATATCTAGGAAGAGAGAGAGTGTGTGAGCAACATACAAGAGAACAATGGAGAAATATGAGACCCTGGGAGACAGAGTTTGTGTTTGTGTGTGAAAAAGAGATATTTAAGAGGAAGAGTCATAGGTTCTCGTATCGAAGGAGCTAAAGACATCTTTGTATGAGGGGTGTGCAAGTGGCACACATGGGAATAGTAGAGAGAAATGAGACCCCGGGAGACAAAGTTTTGTGTTTGTGTGAGAGAAAGAGATTCCACATGGAGAATCATAGTTAGAGACACATAGCAGGGAGCGAGATATACTTAGAGAGAGATAGAGTGATGAAGGTCGAGGGAGAGAGTACCGTCAATGTGTTACGAAGATAAAAGATCATTGTCGACATACAAGTAGCACGAGAGATACCTGCGAGACGATGAACGTGTATAGGTCCAGAGAGATAGTCCTATATAAGCATGAGTGATAGCTATATGAGACGAATATCTGGATTAAAGGGGATTCAAATATTTAAACTGGAGATCACGACATCGATAATATCATAACGCAAATTGGTGTATCAAACGTGCATATTCATTTGAATTTGGGCACACGTGTAATGTTATATAGTTTATCAATATTGGTGCTCCATAGATTCTTTAATTACAAACAATGCATGGTTTATATGCAATTAATGTCTAAACGGGATTACACTATATGTTGCGTGTGTGAAACACATTATACATGTTTGAGAAGTAAAAAAACCTGCATGAAACACACATTAATTGGAGACAGTTAGTGAGGAATGCATACATTGGATTTCAACATAAAGTGGTTTCAAATACCTGAACATACAAATTGATGGATACAACCTTATGAATCTGAGATCATGCCATTTGTAAACCATATTTATGTATAAATGGTGTTGTTCTTTTGAAAGTATATATAAAAAATGATGTATATAGAATGTAATACCAATTGAAAATGGATCCTGCCCGAAAAAATAGAATACAAACGGGATTCGAATTGAGTTGGCACGAGCTTAAACGTGCACTCTGCAAAATTTGAACGAAGCGGGGAAAGTAGCAGTAACCGCCCGAAACCAAAATCTACGAGATGGAAATTACTACTGCCTATCCCTGCCATGCAAAGCCTATCTACTGGATTTCTATAGGTTTCGATAGGGGTAGGTTTGTAATTTCACCCAAACGTGATGTAACCGCCTCTCACCCGGATTCATACACGGTGGGCGCCAAAACACAGTGTGCCCTCGGCCGAAATTGACTCCCTCCTCGATTCATATTCATACACGGTGGGCGCCAAAAACAAACTCTCGTCGGCAAATATTCGGTGTATGCGAGATTACCGTCCTATCCCCAACCAACTAATGTTGCTGTGATGTAGTAGAAATTTGAAACGGGGGCTAAGTTTGTAAATTTCATCACATTTGAGACAAGCGCGCCCTGAATACATGGTTCCCCCTTCCTCTCTACCTCCCTTTTCCCCATTCGTACTCCGTGGGCGCCAAAACACCCTCTCCACCCCACCCTCCTCCATCCGCCGCTGTCCGCCACCCCATCCACCGCCGTCCTCCTCCACCATGCCGGAGCTGATACCCTGACGCCGCCGTCCATTACAAAAGATCGACCTCTCTCATCCACGGCTACGGACCGGGATCCTTGCATCCTGTCATCTCGCTTCATCCCCGCCGTCGTCCACCTTGCCGGCGCCGCTCCTACGACCATCTCATCCATCGCGCCCCGCCGCCACCGTCTACCCTCCTAGATCTGTTTCCACGCTGCCGATAGCCATCGATACCGCAGCACCGTCAAATTCACAACAGATGCATACACGGCGCCGCACCATAGGCGGTACTCTTTCATATCTGCTCAACTTATTTATCACAGCAAGAAAATAGATCGCCACTGCTTTACTGTGATTTCTTGTCTTGGTTGTGAAGTTGCCTTTGTCTGGTTTGCACCTTCAGATCTGCCATGGCATGCTCAACACTATACTCCCAATGCTCATGGTTTTCCCCTTTTATATTCCACACTAGTTAAATCACAGTAGACTAAATTTCATAATTGGGACAGTCGATTTTTCAGAGCTCATCGGAGTTCGCCAGTGTGAACGAAGGGGCTCGGGTGGTTGTGGGGCCTTGCCGAACGAAGAAAACTCGACGCAGGTGGGGGTTGGGGCGGGGTGGGGGTGGGGTTGGCGGAGGAAGACAGGAGGTGGTGGCCGGTGGTCCGATCGGCGGCCTGTGAGGTGTTCTGTATGGGAAGAATCAGATACGAGGAAGAAGAAGGGTTAGGAGACGTAGGATCTTCATCCAACCACCTGAAATGGTCGAGAGACGGATGGGAGTTCATTCTTAATGCGCTCTGGTTCATCATGTGTGGGCACTGCGCAACCAACATTTTATTATCCAAAATCTGCTTGCTCTTCTTTACCATGTTCCTCTTTCGTTCTTCTTTAATATGTACTCTCTCTGTTCCTAAATACAAGTCTTTGTATAGATTCCACCATGGACTACATATGGAGCAAAATGAGTGAATCTACACTCTAAAATGTATCTGGATACATCTGCATGTGATCCATAGTGGAAATCTCTACCAAGACTTATATTTTGGAACGGGCGGGAGTATGATAGTAGTACATTATGTTCCTTGTACTGAAGATGAGCAGGGAAATTTGCAGTGTAGAGGTCTATACGGTCGGTTGTGATGGACACTTTGAGCCTCTTTGATTCATAGGATTTTGTAAACATAGGAATAGGATTTGTAGTGACCTTCCCACTTGAATCCTATAAGAATAGCAAGGAAATGCGGGAGTTGTGTCGCCTTTGAGAGTTACACTGATATTAACAGTACCGCACCTTCAGTTGAAGAGAACTGGTATCCGAAGCCTTTCTAGCTGTACCAGCAATACTAGCACATATATTCCAGCAAGTTCCACTTTGCTGATTTTACTCTGATGCTTACGGTTTCCCCGTTATATCTACACTATGATCTGTGTAGCTGCTTTGTGTCACACTAGCAGCAGTCCACTCTTGAAGCTAAACACTGCAATGACTTACAAAATTGGCACCAAGGCATTGAGTGCCATTCTGGATGCAATGAAACTCATAAGCTCCCCACCTGTTGATTCTTGTTTAGAATATGATCCTAACGACTATTCTAACCTCGAGGAGTCAAAGGCAGATGGCCTGTCCTGTTCACCCATCAAGGTGCCTGTTCTAATTTGGCAAGGTTTTATTGATTGCGCGTATCTTGCATATGTTGTCTTGCATTTCTTCTACTTTGTTGCACCGCCATCTGCTTAGTTTACTCATCATATATGTCGAGATGCCATGCCCATCCATTATCAATACATATTCCATCGGTCATCATACCATGTTTTTTCACTCAAATGTTGTTCTTGTGCATCAGACATCAAAAAGGAAGAGGGTGATTGTCGAACCTGAAGGAGCACCAGCAAAGTCCTTGAAAAACGTGGTGGTGCCGGAGAAATCATGCATCACCCCACTTATATTGGCTGTACAACCAGTGACACAAAACGTAGGACCGACTCCAGGAGACTGTACCCATACTTCACTAGCCACACCACTAGCCCCACCACACAGGACCTGCACTCCAGCAAAAGGTATACCGATTTCATTTGCCATAGCACCAGCTGTACCACAGAAAAATCCCACTCCAGCAAAAAGTACAGCAAGTCCACCGTCCGAAGACCTATCCCAACTGCAGAGACGGCCAATTCCTGTAGATTGGAACCCCATTCCATTTATTCCCAGTTTAAAAGACAATACTTTCAATATTGTTAGGGAGTACGTGCATATATTCCCATCATGGGAAGATTATAGTGAAGACAAACACCATTTTCACATCTTCCTATCCAACTTACGTGTAAGTGCTATTATTCATGGTTATTATTTGCCTGTTTTCTGCTGATTGAACACATCAATGATTTACATTACATTGTTGTAACTAGGCGAGGGTCAATCTGGATAGTCATGACGAGCAAAGCTTGCTTGTGCTTTTCAAGGAAGCATTGTAGCAGTATCGGTGTTACCTGAGGAAATCACACTTTGATGGCAAGTCTATAAACGAATTTCTGGTGAAGTCTCCTGTACTAAATTTAGAAGACATTGAATGGAAAACCTTGTTATGCACTGGTCTCGTTCCCAGGATGAGGTACTGTCTATGAAATCACATGACAATTTGAACTTCTACTTTTCCGCATGTGCCTTACGGATCTTTTTTGCAGGAAATCTGCTCGAAGAAGAATTCCGGTTTGAAAAGAACAATAGGATATCGCAAATATGCTGCCCGCTGCTTTGCTCTTGTTAGTACATGTTGTCTTGTATCACTGTACTTGCATACATACCTGGTTCATTATGTGACAGCAGTATGCATGATAGCTTGCTTATCAATTGTTCGCTCCAAATTATCTGATCTGTATGAATGATTACATTAGTGTAGAATATATCCAATGCCAATGAATTTTTTTAGCTCTGCATTGTTCTTGTAAGTACGTGCTGTCCTTTGTCATTGTACTTATATTGACTGGTAGTTGTTCATGTACCATCACTATGCAGCTTATTTTCCTTTGCCGTCCACTTTCTACACACCAGATCTATATTTACTCTTACCATAAGGTTGGTACTGAAGAAGTTTAGCTGTGAATTTCTCTTGGCTGTACCTTTTCCCTGTATCGCTGCACTTACATTTATAGCTACTTGGTTGTGTAGCATCACTCTTCATCTTATCTTAAATATTCTCCATTTTTCGTATATTATCACATCTATATTTACTTTTAACAAAATGTAGAATAAAGGCAATGCTTATGAAGAAGATTCTGTGGTAAACTTCTTGAATTGCCCCCCCATCAGCATGGACAAGGGCTTTATATAGCCTGTCTTCACCAATAATGTAAGTTTGTCCTTCTCAAGCCTTCAAACTTTGTTGTGTATATTTGGTTAGGCATGACTGCAACAGATGTTTATTTTTGGTCTTTGCATCAAATTGCATGTTTAAAGTTCATTATGTAGTTCATAAACAAAATTTTGTCCTTCTCAATTTAAGTTTTCAGTTGTACAACCAAGTTCCTTCTTCATACCATGTAAATTAAACTATACAGAGCAAGTGATCTTCTTTTGCACTGCATGTATGCTTCTGTTCTTCATCCGTAATCCAGTGGTGTGGTGAACCTACCCACTACAGCACAATGTCATATTCTGCAATGTCTTAACTATGAACAATGTCATATCATTCTACTATTATTTAAACCGTCTCTTTATTTGCCAATATTAAATGAGATAAATTGACAGCACACTAACCATTGATACTTATGAGTTCTTGATCTGTAATCCAGTGGTGTCGTGAAGCTGCCAACTCCTTCACAATGTCATTTCCTGCCATGTCTTGACCTGAACAATACCATATTGTGTTAAAGCAATTTTAAACTGTGTAACTTTATTCGTCAGTAAGAAATGTCATGAATTGTCAGCACTGATACTTTTATGTGGAAAACCTATCATCTGTCTGCTTGTTTATCTTTCAGAGTGAGGAAGATATAAGTGTTGAACAAGCACAGTCTCATCAGCTTGCTCAGCTGCTTGCACTGTAGCTCCCCAGCAGGGCTAATCTTTCTTGAAATCTATTGAAGTGATGTCGGTTTTGTATATTATTTTGTCGGCGTGTTTATTTGCACTGGTGGCGATCTTTGATGCCGAGTGTATGTAATCTGCTGTCTGCTTGTGCTTTATTATCATAGTGGCGAACTTTGATGCCCAGTGGATGTAATATGCTGTAATTTCTTTATTGTATAGTCTAGGTTTTTTCTTATTAACGATGCTGCAGTTATTTTACTGTATATATATCTTGTCTTCGCAGTAAACCGGTCAAACCGTAAAATTACGGTACATAATCGGGCCGTCATGCAATCATGATGTATGATCCGCATCATGGGCCCCGTCATCTTGGTCCGTTAAAAGGCCAAAAGTAAACTGGCCCACTAGTAGATTCAGGCCTTTAATAGGCCGAGTAACCCCCGGCCGTCTTTTCGCAAGAAAACTCAATGGGCTTTTAGGAGGCTGAGAAGTAGGTTGGGCCTGAAACGTGCCAAACAGCTCACGGGCTGGCAGCAGCCCAAAATGGACCCCGGCCCATGATTGTGTGAATCAAATCACTGGATTTTAACATGCCAAAATTGTCTCGGTCCTTGTTTGGCCCAATCAGATATCGGCTGCAAGCAGGCCGGATGCAAACCGGGCCGTAGTTAGGCCCAACTATATGATGGGATTTTAATAGGCTGAAATTAATATAGGGTCGAAATGTTAAACAGGCCCTTAACAGGCGGAAACTAATATCAAGCCGAATTACTAAATGGGCCTTTAGCAAGTGGGCCCAAAAGCATAGCGTTCAATTGACGGGTCGAATCTTATATGGGCAATAATTTAGTCCAAAGCCTCTTAAAGGGCCGGACCTGATCTGGGCCGTAATTTGGCCCAGAACGTGGTAGGCTTTTGATGGGCCGGATCTCATATGGGCCATTATTAGGCCCAGAATGTGGCAGGCCATTAATGGACCGGATCAAATATGGGCCGGCATTTGGCCCAAAACATGGCAGCCAGTTAATGGGCCGGTCTACTAGGGTCCTCAAAATCTTGTGGGCCTACAGCTGGGCCGGCCCATTAATGTCGGTGAAATCTCGTGGGCCTTTAGCTAGGCCGACCCGTTATGATTCGCAAGAATCTTGTGGGCCTCTACCTGGACCAGCCCATTATGGCACACAAAAATCTTGTGGGCCTTTACCTGGGATGGCCCATTATGGCCCGCAAAATCTTGTGGGACTTTAGCTGGGCCGGCCCATTATGGTCCACAAAATCTTGTGGGCCTTTAGCTGGGCCGGCCCATTATGGTCCGCAAAATCTTGTGGGTCTTTAGTTGGGCTGGCCCATTTAAACTTGATGGGCCGGTCCACGTGTCAACATATCATAGGCGCGTCTCGCCCATTGGATGAGTGACACCTGTGCCAACGCGGAGCTGACACGTGTCTACTCCAGCCAATGATGATTTTACACGTGGAAAATCCCCATTGGTCGGGGCTGTTAACGGGTTATCGGATCCAAAACCCGACCCGATAGCTTAACGGCATTCCGCTATGGTGGATGCCACGTGTTGGTCACCCTTGATGAAAGCACTTCTGTGACGCGCGATTTATCGTCATGGAAGTGGACACTTCCGTGATGATAATTTTGGTAATGTTATGGAACACTTCTACGATAGCACGGGTATGACTATCTTGATTCTGTCATAAAATCTTCATGGATGTACATGCATGACAAAAAACGCGATCTACTATGACAAACACGTATCATCACGGAAGTGTATTTTTTTGTAGTTCCACCAGTAGGTCCATGGCGGCATTGGCGTGCAGGTGTGCAACATGGGCTGGCGGGCCATCTAGAGCTCGGCGGCGGCGCTTGGGATCCACTGTCGGCGGCCTAGGGCTGGTCGCCTCTCAGGCCTCGGGCAAGTTGGTGAGTTGATGTAGACCCGCTGCCAGCACCTGGACAGACTTCTCGCATGCGAGGCGTTGAACTACTTACTCAAGATGGATGGTTGGGTCACCGACGCAGGCATGGTGAGAGAAAAAATAGCGAGAAGGAATATGGGTGAGGCGGACCCGTAAGGCTGTGCCCACAATAGTTGGTGGCCTTCCTCATCCACGACGAGCACCTGACCCCGATCCAGATCCTTGTTGGGGAAGCTCTAGGGAGGAGCGGTGTGGCATGAGGATGGTGGAGCAGTGCCCGCCGGCGGTGGTCGGGAGGCCTACCCGTGCGGTTGTGCGCCATGGGGCAGGGCGGCAGCGCGCTGGGAGGAACGGAGGTGGTGCGCTGGGTTGGTGGGGTGGGGGGCGGAAGCGCGCTGGGAAGCCGAGAGCTACGTGCCATGGTGCAGGGCGGCGGTGGTGGCGTGATTTGGAGAAGGTGGCGGCACGACTCTGGTGGGTGGCAGACATGGTGGCCTGATTCAGGGAGGGTAGCCGCGGATCGAGGGGGTGGGTATTAGGGACAAGATCGAGGGGGTGGGGTTAGGAACTGGATCGAGGGGATGTGGGGTTAGAGACGATTTGTGGGCGCACATGTTCGGGGAGTTGGGGAACATCTGATCGGCCCCTTATAGGGCATGTTGTTTTTAGAATATTGTTCTGATCCTAGGATCAGAATGGTGTTACTCTAGACCATTATATAAAATGTTCTAAATACCTCTAGACCATTATATATATGTGTATACATATATATATTTATCAGAAATACCCTGTCAGGACCCTGACTCAATGCCACATCGATCTAGCATGTAACACCTCATATCACTTTGCGGCCTCACGCACGGTATCCCCACGGGTGTCGCCTTACCTTTGCCCGGGACCGTTTGCGCCTTTTGGCACACATATATGATAGTGTCGCTAGCATCCATATGATAAGGAGCCTGGGCTGACATGGCTAGTCGTAAACCCAAAGTGGCACAAACTTACAGGGACAGGCATCCATGACCCAGCATCGAACGTGTCGGTCATCAGCGAGTGAATCCAGGCTGTAGCACTGGGCTAGCAGGACTCTGGTGAACCAGGCTATAGCGGGCTAACAGGACTCCGGTATTCATCGCGTGACATTTCCCCAAAGGGATAGACACAGGAACGAAGAAGGACACATGCCGGCCAGCCTAAGTGTTCTGGAGCAGTAGCAAGCTACCATGGCTCAGTGGAAGCACTAGGAGACATTTCCTGGTAAGAGAGGCTACTAAGGATAAACAACTAGATAGTCAGATCCCACACATACCAAGCATTTCAATAACATACACACAATATGCTCGATATGTGCAAATACAACAGGGCATCACAACATGACTCTACAACTCAAGTATTTATTCAATAGGCTCCAAGGAGCGAGATATTACAAACATGGTCTCTTGACCCAACATTCAGAGCATACAAGTCAAAGCACAAACGGAAGCTTAACATGTCTGAGTACAGACATCTACAAATGAAAAAGGCTAAGAAGCCTGACTATCTACCAGATCCTGCCGAGGGCACAAGATCGTAGCTGAGGTAACAAGCTAAACATCGAAGTCCACGTGGTACTACTAGCGAGACTGAAGTCTCTTTGCAAAAACATAAATTAAGCAACGTGAGTACAAATGTACCCAGCAAGACTTACATCAGAACTAACTACATATGCATCATTATCAACAAAGGGGATGGTGGGGTTTAACTGCAGCAAGCCAGCTTTGACTCGGTGGCTATCCTGAACTACGACTGCAAGTAACTCTTTTGAGGTGGCGCACACGAGTCCACATATTCACCATATCAATACACCACTATGGATCCGCTCCCGTCTCCCTACGAGAAAGCCATCCATAGCACTCACGCTTATCTTGTGTATTTTAGAGTATCCACTTTCACTTGTCTATGAACTGTACAGGCAACCCAGAAGTCCTTTACCGCGGACACGGCTATTCGAATAGATCATATTAACCCTGCAGGGGTGTACTTCTTCACACACGCTCTCACCACTTACCGCCATGTACACGTCATGTATCTCGGCAACCTTCAAGCGGAAGCCTGGCGAGGGTGTCGGCCACGACCTGACTAACCACACAAGTCTCTAGTCCAGGTTTATCGCCTATTCGGGTTCCATCCGCAAGGAGATCCACCCGGGGTGTCGCTCATGGCCCCAAACGATGTGTGCAGGGTTTCCAAGCCCATCATCCGGGTGCTACTTGGTACACCGGGCCACTGCGCCTAGTCTGTCCCAAGCCCACCTGTACCGGGTGCCACTTGGTAGACTACTAACACTACCTACAAACACCAGAAACTAGTTGCAACTCCTGGACAGAGATCGAGTTGATTAATAAGTCGAGAGAGCTTGGAGCGCCCGAAGCCCAATGTGTGGTAGTAACTAATCATGGATCACAAACACAGAACTCAGTTCCTGAGGACGGCTGCAATGAGACAACCCACCATGTACTCCTACATGGCCTCTCACCGCTACCTTTACCAAATCGTGTTCACACACTTAGTTCACACACAGTAGGACATGTTCACACACCTCCGATTCATTCCCAATGAATCAGACCTGACTCAACTCTAAGCAGTAGCAGGCATGACAAACAAGCATGAATGAGTAGGCACATCAGGGCTCAAACAACTCCTACTCATGCTAGTGGGTTTCATCTATTTACTGTGGCAATGACAGGTCATGCAAAGGATAAAGGGGTTCAGCTACCGCAGCAAGTAACAGATGAATCGGTGTTGTCCTAATGCATTAAAAGAGAGCAGGAGCGAGAGAGTGGGATTGTATCGGAATGAACAAGGGGGTTTTGCTTGCCTGGCACTTCTGAAGATAGTATATTTCTTCATTGGTGTCATCGATCACATCGTCGGTACACGTCTTAATGAGAGGGGACAAGCACCGACAAACAAAGAAGAAGCACAATCAATGCAATGCACAATATGATGCATGATCATGACATGGCAATATGTTGTGGTTTGAGCTAATGCAACTAGCAGCAAGTTAAATGAAGTTGGTTTGAACCCTAAGTTCAAATTCAAACTCCATATGTGCTTATTTAAATGCCAATTATTCAATTTGTTGTATACAGCAGATTTAAGTTGTTCAAACATGCATGAAAATGGTACAGATGGATAGATTGGATTTTTCTGATCATTTTCATATATAAATCTTTGCATTTGGAGTTACAGATTAATTTCTATGAATTTTTGAAGTTTGCAAGATTTTCTGGAATTTCCTATATAAGAATAAATCCAGAAAAGGATTTACTGCGTCAGCATGACATAGGTGTGACGTCAGCAGGTCAACTGGGTTGGCCTGGTCAAACCTAACCAGTGGGGTCCACTGGTAAGTAGCTGGGGCTGGTTAGTGACACTGACAGGTGGCTCCGGTCAACGGCCACGTCAGCAAAGTCAACATGACATGTGGGGCCAGTCAATAGCCATGTCAGCGCGGTCAAAGCTGACGGGTGGGCCCAGGTGGTTAGTTAAACTTAAAAGAAAATAAACGAAGGTTAATTAAGGGCGTGGGGCCCATATGTCAGTGAGAGAGGGCTTAATTAGCAGGGTCATTAGCCCCTAATGATGGTGCCACATCAGCACGTCGGACACCAGCCGGCGGCGACCACAGAACACAGCGGGGGCACGCTGGACTTGCGCTAGAGACGTCGGTTTGGCGCGCTGAGGGCACCAGGGCATAGCCCTTGCTCTTGCGCATCCAGAGAGCCAAGTAGGAGGGGCTGGGGTCGAACGAGCTCGCCGGAGTCGAGCTCGTGGCAGAGGCCGGCGTTCGGGAGCGACCGAGTACGGTGCTAGAGGGCATGGGAGGGGGAGCTACTGGTGGCTGCAGGTTCCTAGAGGCGCACCGAGCACGCTGGTGTGCTCGGATACGGGTTGCAGTGCCCATGGCCTCGTCTGCACCATCGCCGGCGGCGAGGAGCTCACGGCTTCGGTGGAAACGGCGGCTATAGGATGAATTAGGCGACGGATTATGGGGGAAACGGTGCAGAGGCTCACCGCGGTTCTTCTGGTGCTGCTGAAGAGGCAGGGGAGACACGGGGTCCGGCGGAACGTCGGTGGGGATCTCCGGCGCCCGAGGATGGAGATCGCGGCGCTGGCACCGTCCAGGGGCTTCCGGCGCCGTGCGGCTTGGTGAGGAGGAAGAGGGGGACCAGGACGAGCTCGTAGGCCGATGGGGGAGCGAGGTGGATACGGTGGACACGGCGGCGGCGAACGGTGGCGACGAGCGCGCTCGGGTGTTCGCGGGAGGGAGAAACAGAGGAGGGGAAGGAGGTCTAGCGAGAGAGGGGAGAGGTGCAGAGGGTCCAGGGGTGTCGTGGCGTTCACAGCCGCATCGAGGAAACGGCGGGAAGCAGGAGGTGGCGTGGCGCGTGGCTTCGCGCGCTGGGCACGCGCCCGTCCTCCTGGCAAAGGAGGAAGACGACAGGGGAGGTGGCGGTGGTGGGCTGGGCCGGTCAGCTACAGTGCTGGGCCGGTTGGTGGGCTGCACAGGTGAGGCGAGGTAAAATTCCCTCTCTCTTTTATTTGTTTCTGTTTTCTATTTTGTTCTATTTTGTTTTGATTTAGTAAAAATATTAAACCACTTGATAAAATGCTGAAATTAATTATGTGGCTAGAACTAAAATATACCAAACCACATAAAATGTTCCAGAATTATTGGACATATATTAATTATATAAGAAATATATATCCAATGCAAATAGTTATTGAATTAATTCAAAGGCCCAAAATAAATGTTTCTGAGATACCAAAAATATTGGTTTGACTTTTACATTTTGCCAATATTTTCAGAGACTAAGAGGAACATTTTCTTGGACTCATTTGATGAGATTTAAATGTTGGTTATTTTTAGGGGTCTTCTGAGGCTTTGAAAATTCCTCAATTCAAATTTCATTTGAATTTAAACATGATGCACACATGGAAGCTGGCATAGGTCAGACCAGAATTAGGGATGTGACATACCCGGTATTACCCGATACTCTGTGAAACCCTCCCGGTTACCCTGAAACACTTTCAGGTCCTCTTGGAACTATTCTGAATATCCATGGAAAAATTCCAAAAATATATAATCATGACTCCTGTCATACTAACACTCAGAAGATCGTGATTGCCTTAAGCTTGTGACCCCGTAGGTTCAGTAACTCATAGACATGAACGAACCGTTTGTTTAATGACCGACAGCAGGACCGTGGACGTCCGTATTGGTCCCTATAAGCACACGAATGATATTCGAGTGAACGTTAGGTCACCATGTGATGTTCAATTTGCTTCACGATACTTCACAAAACCCGAGATGTATCAATATCATCCCGAGTCATGACTAAGCTCGTTGTACCGAAATCCTCATTACCATTTTTGTTCTTCTTTCTCGTTATTGTGTTCCGGCATCCTCGTTACCGAAATGTGCTTTCCCTTTCCATATTTACTCTTTACTTTCATGCAAGAGTCAAAAGTATTTATTCCTATTTCAACCTCAATTATTCTCCACTTGGAAAGCATTATGTGTGGTAGATAATGATCCAGGCACATATATCCAGTTGAATATATGTAATCATGAGTTAATATTGTTGATGTTATCCCTGAGATTAATAACTTGGGTGGTGAAACATTAAACACCCACCTTCCTTTGTGTCTAATTGAAATAGTTTGTTCTAAAAATATGCTTTGAGTGCCAACAATCTTGGAAGAGTATATGATAGTTGAATATGTGGAATTTGCTAAACCAAAAGCTCTTACATAGACCCTTCCGGGAAATATGATGAATTGCAATTGCTTTGATGACTCAAAACATAGTTTGTTAGTTTTCAAGAAAGTTTATTGTTTATACTTTAGCTTGTGAAGGAATTGTTACTTGATCATCACAACTTTTATGATTAATACTTATGTAGGGTCAAAAGTATGTCTAGAGGGTGGGGGTGATTAGACTACTTGACCAAATAAAAGTCTATCCTTTACCCAATTTTAATTGTTGGCAGATTTTAGCAATTAGCACAAGTCAAGCAATCAACCTACACATGCAATTTTAAGGGTATAGCAGCGGAAAGCAAAACATAGCATATGAAGGTAAAGGGAAGGGTTTGGAGAAGGCAAACGCAATGGAGACACGGAGATTTGTGGCGTGGTTTCGATAGGTGGTGCTATCGTATGTCCATGTTGATGGAGACTTCAACCCACGAAGGGTAACAGTTGCGCAAGTCCACGGAGGGATCCACCCACGAAGGGTCACCACGAAGAAGCAACCTTGTCTATCCCACCAAGGCCATCGCCCACGAAAGACCTGCCTCACTTGGGTAGATCTTCACTAAGGAGGCGATCTCCTTGCCCTTACAAACTTCTTGGTTCAACTCCACAACATGTCGGAGGCTCCCAAGTCACACCCAACCAATCTAGGAGACACCACTCTCCAAAATGTAATAGAGGGTGTGTTGATGATGAACTCCTTGCTCTTGTGCTTCAAATGATAGTCTCACCAACACTCAACTCTCTCTCACAGATTTGGATATGGTGGAAGAAGTATTTGAGTGGAAAGCAACTTGGGAAAGTCTAGAAAACAAGGTTCTAATGGTTGGAATGGAATCTCTTGATCCCAACACATGAGTAGGTGTTTCTCTCTCGAAAAATGAATGATGGAAGTGTAGGCACGTTTTGATGGCTCTCTCCATGAATGAAGAGGGGGTGGAGGGGTATATATCGCCTCCACATAAATTCCAACCGTGACACACTTTTGACTCATCTCAGTGGCACCGATATGTAAACTCGGTGGGACTGATCAGTTCAAAAATATGAATGTTAGGAATCTCAGTGGGACCGACTAGAACAAATCGATGGGACCGATGTGCTAGGGATTAGAGCAAACTTCATCTCGATGGCGCCGATTGCATCAACTCGGTGAGATCGAAGTGAAGCAATAAGCAATAGAGAATCTATCAAGCAAACTCGGTGGGAGCGATTGCAACATTTTGGTGCAGCCGAAATAATTACAACAAATCACAGGGAATTAGCAAGGCCATCTCGGTGAGACCGAGATCCGTATCGTTGTGATCCAATTATTAGGGTTTCTGGCAGTGGCTATGTCAAATGAACTCGGTGGCTCCGGGTAGAAAGAATCGGTGTGGCCGAGTTGGTATTTGGGTTTTGGACATATTTGGATGGAGAAAGTGGTTGGGGTTTTTGGAGCAATATAACTAAGCACTTGAGCAACTAGAAAATTAAGCAACACCTCATCCCCTTTTAATAGTATTGGCTTTCCTATGGACTCAATGTGATCTTGGATCACTAAAATAGAAATGAAGAGTCTTGATCTTTTGCCAATCTTTGTCCTTGTCATTTTGAGGGGTCCACATCTCTAGTCCATGCCATGCCAATCATTGAACATCCTGAAATATTTATCTTGAATGGATATTAGTTCAATGAGCTATATGTTGTTATGAATTACTAAAACCACCGGGGGATTAGTTGCACTTTCAACTTCATATTATAATAATGATCATGATGCTACCATGTCCGTATTTTCTTATATAGACACCTCTCTCTATAAACATGTGGCCATGATTATCAAGTTTGGTATTCGCTTGAGGACAAACGGAGTCTAAACTTGGGGGAGTTAATACGCCCATTTTGCATCATGTTTTCCTACTATTATTTCTATTGTTTTAAAGTTACATTTCACTTTTAGATGCAATTCTAATGTATTTTATCCCCTAAATTTTAAGTTCCATCACAAGAGGGAGATAGCCGGCAGCTAGAATTCTGGACCTGAAAAGAGCTACAACAGAGACAACTATTCTCCGGAGCTCCAATGACCGGAAAATTTATGGAGATTTATTTTGGAATATATAAAAAATACAGGAATAAAAATCTAGAAAAGGGGACCCAACAGTGAGCCACAAGCTCCGGAGCTCCAATGAGCTTGTGGGGCCCACAACAGGCCTCTGGGGACCATCTTCTCCTATATGAAGCCATTTTCCCTAGAAAAATCAGGAGAAGACTTTCGGGACAAAGCGCCACCATCTCGAGGCAGAACCTGGGCAGGAGCACTTTTGCTCTCTGGCGTAACGATTCTGTCAGGGATACTTCCCTCTGGGAGGTGGTAATCGAAGCTATCATCATCACCAATGTTCCTCTCATCATGGGAGGACTCATCTCCATCAACATCTTCACCAGGACCATCTCATCTCTAAACCCTAGTTCATCTCTTGTATTCAGTCTTTGTCTCAAAACCTCATATTGGTACATGTGGGTTGCTAGAGTGTTGATTACATCTAGTAGTTGATGATGGTTGGATTATTTGGTGGAAGATCATATGTTTATATTGTTAATCATATATTTATCTCCTCTGATCATGAATATGAATATGATTTGTGAGTAGTTTTGTTTTCTTGAGGACATGGGAGAAGTCATGTTATAACTAATCATGTGAAGTTGGCTTTTGTTGAATGTTTTGATGATGTGTTGTTCTTCCTCTAGTGGTGTCGTGTGAACGTCGACTACACGAAACATTACCTTGGGCGTAGGGGAAGGCGTTGTGGGATTAGTAAGCAGATGATGGGTTCCGAGAGTGACAGAAGCTTAAATCCTAGTTTATGCACTATTCCGTAAGGGGCTGATTTGGGTCCATATCTTTCATGACATGGTTAGATTTATCTTGATTCTTTTTTCGTATTTGCGGATGATTGTGAGAGGGGTAATCATAAGTGTATTGTCTATTCAAATAAGAACAACACCCTCCACATAACAACTTATCAAAGCAGTGAACGTGAATCATAGACAAAATTCCCATGTGTCCTCATGAACACTTTAATCACTATAGGAAGTATTTCTGTCTCATCCTTTGCAGTAAAAGGATTGGGCCACCATGCCGCACCTTATTACTTTGGTTACTTGTTACTTGCTATGAATTATCTTGTTATCGAACTATCTGTTACCACTGTTTACAACACTTGAAGAGAATACCTTGCTGAAAAATTATTATTGATTCCTTCTACTCCTCATTAGGTTCGACACTCGTACTTATCAGAAGGACTATAGTTGATCCCCTATACTTGTGGGTCATCATGATTCAATACAAAGTTCTCGTGAACTGCCTCACTTGATCGGGATCAATATGACGTAATCAGTGGTTGTGGTTGTTGGGATATGATGAATTGTCACTTTATGATCAAATTGTTCATTGAATTATATTGAATCTCTTGAAGTTTCTTTGCTGCATAATTAAGTAACCATGTATGCTTTCCGATCTATCTGTCATCTCTGGCCAAGATTGATATGTAGTTCTTCAGAGGGAGTCGTGCATGGTACCGGGTTCATCTTGCGGTGAATTTGATACTAGTGACAACAAGGGATTGGACACGCATTGTATTTTTGCCACTAAGGATAAAACTATGATTTATTTATCACACTTAGATGAATGTTTTACTATCTACATTATGTCATCATGTTTATTGCAATCCTGTATTTATTGAAAACCTACGTATCATAGACGACCTATGAAAGATTATGCAATGAATGATCATAGTCATAATATAAATATTGTAATTTAGTCGTTGCCAAACTATAATTTGTTCACCACACCACAATTATCTGCTTGGATAGATGTCACTGGTGAACCTATGGCCCACAGGGTATATTTTCTATCATTGAAAACATCAAAAAAAATATTTATTTATTGTAGCATTTTGTTTATTTTATCTATATACCAATTCCTACCATACCGTGCAATTTACCCTTTTAGCTAGCAGGATAAGAAGCTTTACAACCTTCTTGAAACATTGGGGGCAAGAGTGTCTTGTGTTTTGTGTGCAAGTTCTCGTGACTTTATTTGCTGGAACAATTCCTTCTGGTTCGATAAATCTTGGTTCTCAATCGAGGAAAATACTTATTGCTTGGTTATTTCACTACACTTGGGGATTACCCAACCACTCTTACAAGAGAGCAAGCATCCGTTGAGGGAGTCCTAGATTAGGGGGTCCTCGGAGGAGGCCATCCACTTGCCTCCCGCTCCGGACATGTTCGGAATGACTTTGCGGAGAAGGTGAAAGTTTGGGAGCTGGAGCTCGAGCAAGAGAGAATGGATGAGCAGAGGAAGAAGAAGGCGTGGGTGAAAAGGGGGGGAATCCTTATCTCTTTATAAAGGCGGTAGAAACTATGCGCCTCCCCACTTGCCCTAGAAACTCGCTTATTCCCCAAGCGCCGTGTTGATGACACGGTTGGGTTACCCACACCTGTATTGATGAGAATCCCATGATAAGGGGACATGATCTCTGCTTCGACAAGACGTGCCAATAAAACTGCCTCGCAAGATGTGCGGTAGCAGGTTGAGAAAATGGTTCAAATAATGACCGGGCCGCGGCGTGATGTCGCGCTATGGGAACGTTGTCAGCAGATTAGACTTGTGGAATATTGTGCTCTCTACGGTGGTATGTGGGACTTGTTTTGCAGAGCTGGACAAGATTCTTGTGTTCAAGATCTTCTTTGGAGTATTCGGAGAAGGAACCCGCCTTGCAATGCCGAAGACAATCAACGTGCCAGACTCATCATCATTGAAGCCTGGTTCAGGGGCTACTGAGGGAGTCCTGGATTAGGGGGTCCTCGGACAGCCGGACTATATGCTTATGTCGGACTGTTGGACTATGAAGATACAAGATTGAAGACTTCGTCCCGTGTCCAGGTGGGACTCTCCTTTGCGTGGAAGGCAATCTTGGAAATTCGGATATGTAGATTCCCTTCTCTGTAACCGACTCTGTGTAACCCTAGTCGTGTCTATATAAATCGGAGGGTTTAGTCCGTAGGACAACAATCATAATCATAGGCTAGCTTCTACGGTTTAGCCTCTACGATCTCGTGGTAGATCAACTCTTGTAATACTCATATCATCAAGATCAATCAAGCAAGAAGTAGGGTATTACCACCATCGAGAGAGCCCGAACCTGGGTAAACATTGTGTCCCCTGCCTCCTGTTACCATTAGCCTTAGACGCACAGTTCGGGACCCCCTACCCGAGATCCGCCGGTTTTGACACTGACATTGGTTCTTTCATTGAGCGTTCCACTATGTTGTCATGGTAAGGCTTGATGGCTCCTTCAATCATCTACAATGATGCCGTCCAGGGCGAGGTTTTCCTCCCCGGACAGATCTTCGTATTCAGCGGCTTCGCACTGTGGTCCAACTCGCTTGGCTATCTGGAGCAGATCGATAGCTACACCCCAGGCCATCAGGTCAGGTTTGGAAGCCTCAACTACACTATCGACATCCGCGGAGACTTGATCTTCGGCGGATTCGAGCCCATGACAGGTGCGCCCTACAGTCGCGATGAGCATGACTTAGATCTGCCATCGGACTATATTCGGGAGATCATACCTGCCGCTTTGCCCAGGCTTTAAATCTAGAGCAGATCGCGTCATCCGAGGACGGGTGGATGGACCCCGCCATGGAGGCCGCACACTCAGCGACGATAGAGCCGAACATAGATCTCCCCTCCAATGAGGTCTGTGTCATTGGACCTCCGGACTCGTCTCCGGCCGTAGACTCCAAACCACGTGCATCTGTGCCCATCGAATCTGACTGGGCACCAATCATGGAGTTTAGCTCCGCGGATATTTTTCAGCACTCACCCTTGGGCGATGTGCTAAACTCATTAAAATCTATCTCTCTGTCGGGAAACTCTTGGCCGAACTATGTCTGACTTGAGTGGGAAGCGGACGATGAAGGAATTCGTTGCCCACCCACCACCCACTTAATAGCCATTGTCGACAATTTAACTAACATGCTTGATTTCGACTCTGAAGACATTGATGGTATGGACGACGGTGCCGGAGAAGAACAGGAACCACTGCCCACAGGGCGCTAGACTTCCACCTCATCATATGATATATATATGGTGTACACACCCAAATAAGACAATGGCGAGGGTCAAAAGGATGCAACGAAGGGTGATCCTCTTGAAAAGCAACCAAAGCATCGACTTCAGCGGCGCTGCTCTAAATCCTGCCATAGCAAAAACAGCGATACCAGCACAAGAGACAATAGCACTCCGGATGATGCCGAAGAAAAAAAAATTCCGGCCAGCCAAGCTTCAAGCAGGCTGGACGGGAGGACGGGCAATCTAGCCCTGATGAAAATAGGCAATGGATGAAGACTTGGAGGATGACAATTACATGCCCCTCTCCGAAGACAAGGTGAGCCTCGGCGACGAAGAATTTATCGTGCCTGAGGACCCTGTCAAACAGGAGCGCTTTAAGCGCTGGCTTATAGCCACTACAAAGAGCCTAAAGAAAAAATAGCTGCAGCTTCAAGCTGATCAAGATCTGCTCACTAACAGATGGACTGAGGTCCTGGCGGCCGAGGAATACGGACTCGAGCGCCCAACCAAAAGCTACCCAAGGTGCAGGTTGTTACCTCAATTTGAGGACGAGGCACTAGAGCCTATACGGCCAATGTAGGATGCGGCTGACCGACCACCCCGCGGCCGAGACAAAGTGGCGTATCATCCCGAACACCAGCCCGCACCACGTCGCCGAACAACTAAAAATACCAAGGCACGGGGCTACACGCATGACCTACAAGACGAATTGGAAAACAAAGCAAGACAGTCAAGATCGATCTACGGATCGCGGGGGCGTGCCCCAACATGTGAGGATGACCGCCACGCTGGATATACCACATACAAATCCATTCGGGCCGAATACAGCAGACCAGATTCATCCGAACTACGTCACGACGTAGCCCGACACAGAGGCGCCGCACACCCCCTATGCTTCACTGACGAAGTAATGGAGCATGAGTTCCCAGAAGGGTTTAAACCTATAAACATCGAACCATATGATGGGACAATAGACTCCGCGGTATGGATTGAAGATTTTCTTCTCCACATTCACATGGCCCGCGGTGATGATCTACATGCCATAAATTATCTCCCACTAAAGCTCAAGGGACCGGCTCGGCATTGGCTTAATAGTCTGTGGGCAAACTCCATTGGCAGTTGGGAGAACCTAGAAGACGCATTCCTTGACAACTTTCAGGGTACTTACGTGCGACCACCGGATGCTGATGACTTAAGTCACATAACCCAATAGCCTGAAGAGTCAACCAGGAAATTCTGGACTCGGTTCTTAACTAGAAAGAATCAAATCATCGACTGTCCGGATGCTGAAGCCCTAGCAGCCTTTAAGCATAACATCCGCGACGAGTGGCTTGCCCGACACCTTGGCCAAGAGAAGCCGAAATCCATGGCAGCCCTTATGATGCTCATGACCCGCTTTTGTGCGGGCGAGGACAACTGGTTGGCTCATAGCAATAGCACATCAAGAAATACTGGCACTTCAGACGCCAGAGATAGTAACGGCAAGCCCCGGCGCAACAGACACAAGCATCGTAATAATGGTGATAACGCCAAAGACACGGTCGTCAATGCCGGATTCAGTGGCTCCAAGTCCGGTCAACGGAAGAAGCCATTCAAAAGAAACAATCCGGGCCCATCCAGTCTAGACCGCATACTCGATCGCTCATGTCAAATCCATGGCACCCCAGATAAACTAGCCAACCACACCAACAGAGAATGTTGGGTATTTAAACAGGCCGGCAAGCTAAATGCCGAAAACAAGGAAAAGGGGTCGCATAGTGATGACGACGAGGAGCCCCAGCTACCGAACACAGGAGGACAGAAGAAATTTCCTCACCAAGTGAAAATGGTAAACATGATATACGCCACCCACATTCCCAAGTGGGAGCGGAAGCGTGCACTAAGGGACGTCTACGCGATGGAGCCAGTCGCCCCAAAGTTCAACCCATGGTCTTCTTGTCTGGTCACCTTTGATCGCAGGGACCATCCGACCAGTATCTGCCATGGCGGCTCAGCCGCTCTGGTCCTTGACCCTATCATTGACGGATTCCACCTCACACGAGTCCTCATGGACGGTGGCGGCAGCCCGAACCTGCTCTATCAGGATACAGTGCGCAAAATGGGTATAGATCCCTCAAGGATCAAACCCACCAAAACCACCTTCAAAGGTGTCATACCAGGTGTAGAGGCCTGTTGCACGGGCTCAATCACACTGGAAGTAGTCTTTGGATCTCCGGACAACTTCCGAAGCAAGGAGTTAATCTTCGATATCATCCCCTTCTGTAGTGGCTATCATGCACTGCTCAGACGAACCGCATTTGCTAGATTCAATGCGGTGCTGCACTATGCCTACCTCAAGCTCAAGATGCCCGGACCTCGCAGGGTTATAACAGTCAATGGAAACACAAAGCGCTCCCTCCGTACGGAGGAGCACACTGTGGCCCTCGCAGTAGAAGCACAGAGAAGCCTCCTTAGGCAGACCTCCAATTCGGCAATAAAGCCACCGGACACCGTCAAGCGAGTCCGGAGTACTCTGCAACAGGATCGTCCAGCCCGTCCAGAGCTCGCCTAGCAATTTGGCCTCCGTCCTAGTCCCAGCCAAGCGGTGAAATTTGTGCCGCGCGTACATAATTACGCACTCAAAATACTATGGGCATAGACGGAGGCACAACTAGACCACAGTCCACAATGCAGCTCAACCGCCCCAGGATCCGTATACCTTCACCCTTTTTTCTTTCTTTCAGGTCCCTATCTTCTTGAGGCTCTTACCTGATTATCGGACCCATCACGGGACAGAAACACCAAGGAGGCAAGGAGCTTTGACGTACAAGGGAATCGCCAAGTGGTCTCTGATAACGATTGATATACCTGTTTTTACATACCCATACGCAGCTCGCTCTTGGTTAGGACATGTTAAATAGTCCTATTTTGCTTATCGCACTACTTGTATACATACGCCTTGACATATCATTCAAATAACAATGGAAAATAATGTACAGCGTCAGCTTATTACTACATTTCTTTTCTTTTTCCTTGACTGTTTGTTTATTACAAATCGCACCTGTACATTCTGGTACGTTCAGTTCTCTAGGGGCTTCAGTGTACCCCATAACACGGCAAGAAAGTCCGAACACTTTTGACAGCGCGGCACCCCGAACTTATAGCATTATATGCATCACCTCCGAATCATGTCTTGGGTCAATAGTTGGGTTGCCCCGCTCCTGTGCTTGATACCCTACGTTCCGCTATATCGGCTAGTGTAGTAAAGGGAGAACTACTGCGATTGTGTCCCGGTTCTTTCGGACGAGCACCTCAGTAGAGAAAGCCGAAAACTGACTGTCATGATGCGGTGAGAGCTGGTCGCTGTTTGAGAGGTTTCAAATCCTTAAAGATTTTTTCTGCTATGGGCGAGGAATCGGTCTTTGTCCGATTTAGGCGTGTACAGCACCCCAAGTTCAGCCTTCCGAATACCAGGGGCTACGCTGAAATTTAAAATTATAGAACTCCTATGGCTAAGTGAGAGTGATAAAGCTGTATAAGTCTGATTGCCTTGTTCGTCGTGGTAAACACCTCCTTAAAGGACCAAAAACTTGGATAAAGAGTGTTTAGATTTATCCCGAACACCCCTGTGCTAGTTACACGGGGGGCAGAAGCCGACGACTTGCCAACTCTCAGATTTTGTAAACGGCCGCACAGGAGGTAAAATTTTAATCAACAAGCATTATATTGCGCAAATGAACTTGTTTCATATTATAGGATAAAATGAATGTATTCATTCAAAGATCACATCCTTCGTACATTGCTCCGCCACAAGGGGAGCCCTTCAGGACACTATCATAGTAATTTTTGGGCCGGCGGTGCTCCTTGCCCTTTCGTGGCCCTTCGGTCATCAGCTTTTCGGCATCCATCTTTGCCCAGTGCACTTTTGCGCGGGCGAAGGCCATGCGCGCACCTTCAATGCAAACTGACCGCTTTATTACTTCAAGCCGCTTCACAAGACCGAAGTAGCTGCTGGGCATAGGTTCGGCAGACCATAGCCGGACTATGAGGTCCTTCATGGCCAGTTCGACTGCCTTGTGCAGCTCGACCAGTTGCTTCAGCTGGTCGCTCAAGGGCATCGGATGTTCTGTCCCTATATATTGAGACCAGAACAACTTCTCCATTGAGCTCCCTTCTTTGGCCCGGTAGAACTCTATGGCGTCAGATATGTTGCGCGGCAGATCCGCAAATGCTCCTGGAGAACTCCAAATTCGGGTAAGTAAAATGAATGTCTCCCTTACATGATTGCTTTGCATAATGAATGCCTTACCAGCCGCAATCTTCTTGGCTACCTAGATCTCCTAGAGGGCCTTCTAGGCTTAGGCCTTGGTGTCTTGTGCGCTCTGGAGGGCCTTAGCAAGCTCGGACCCTTGTGTCATAGAGTCATGCTGCAAGGACTCGTATTTTTGAACAAAATCTTGGAGCTCTTGCTGGACCTCGTTGACCCGGGCCTCCTACTTCTCGCGCTCGGCGTGCTCCTTGGCCGCTTTGTCTTCGTCCTCGGCCAGCGCCTTCTTAAGGGCCACCACTTTGGTTGTGCCCCTATCAAAGTTCATAACGCTTCTATCAGCAAAAGTCATTTATCCTTTATAAATACATAGATGAGGTATTGTGTACCTTTACTTTCCTTGAGCTGCCTCTTCACGAGGCCGAGCTCTCCCTCGGTCCGCTCCAGGTCCCGCTTCAGTCCGAAGACCTCCACAGTACGAGCGGCAGTGGCCAGCAGTGACGCCTGCTTATTCACATAAGACACCTTTTGTTAGACTCCTGCGAACATTAAATTGATCCTTTGTTCAGCTTTTCTTTCCGAACACCAAACAGAGCATCAGGGGCTACTGTCTATGCTATGATATTCTCTTACAATTTCATTACTTACCTCAAAGCCTGTTAGGAGGCTAGCGCAGGCTTCTGTCAATCCGCTTTTAGCAGAACGGACCTTCTCAATCACCGTACTCATAAGAGTATGGTGTTCTTCATCAATGGAAGCGCCGCAAAGCGCTTCTAGCAAGTTGTCCGATGCCTCTGGATGGACAGAGGTCATCGATACAGCCAGCTCGCCCCCCTTAGAGAGAGGCTGCCTGCCTGAATTCGGAACCACTTGTGTTTCTGGAGCCGTATTCGGCTGGGGGCCAAACTTGCTGTGGCCCCCGTTATCGGAGTCCAGGGGGGTCTTCCCCCCATGTGCCCGGCGACTGGAATTTCGCCTGGGGGCGTCTCCGGAACTGTCTCCCCTTGGCCTGTATCCTTTGAGACAACACCTCGGTGTCGTCCGCGGGCCTGGGGGAGGAGGCTGTCGGGAGTGAATCGTTGTTCATCGCTGACGGGCCCAGAGACCCCTCCGAAGAGGATACATCGATGCTGGATTTGGCCAGACTGCAAGTGCACGTCTGGCATGATAAGAAGGAGTAAAACAAACATACCAAAAATGCTATTGTGTCCGGATACTTATGACTTAGCCAGGGGCTTGTCCCTGGGCTACCACTCCTCGTCGTTGTAGGTGGCTGTGGTGGAATAGTCCGGAAGGAAGGTTTTTCCCCTCATGGACACCTCGGCCTCCCCATGTGGGGCGGCCTTCCTCTTCTTTCTCCCCCCCGGTGGGGGGGATTTCCTCCTCCTCCTCCTCGCCTTCAATGGAGGAGCGCATCTCGGTGTCTTCGAACATCGCGTCTGACGCAACCTTGCGTCGGAGACCTTTCCTGGTCCCCACGGCCGTCTTCTTGGCCTTCTTCTCCGGCACCTCATAGGGCGCCGGAAATAGCATCTTCGTCAGAAGATCCGATTTTGGACATTCATGTAGCGGAGCCGGACAAACAATCCGCTCCGCTATCGCTACCCAGTCCTGTAAACACGGCATGGGGGCTTAGGCTCCTCCCGTAGATGTGCTGGTAAAAGGCGCATCTTGCAAAATATAAAAACTCACCGGATTGGCTTGGCGTTTCGTGCTGAGTCTGTGATCTTCGGTTATGGGTGGTTGCACCTCGTTGGCCTTGAACAGCACCTTCCAGACGTCTTCGTGCATCATGCTGAAGAGCTCTCACAGTGTCTGGTGTTCGCCGGGTCGAACTCCCACAGATTGCAGACCCATCTCTGACACGGAAGGATCCGGCGAAGGAGCATAACCTGGACCACATTGACAAGCTTGATTTTCTTGCCTATCATATTTTGGATGCAGGTCTAAAGTCCGGTCAGCTCCACCGTTGAGCCCCAGGCTAAGCCCTTCTCTTTCCAGGAGGTGAGCCGCATGGGGACGCCGGATCGAAATTCGGGGGTCGCCGCCCAGTTGGTGTCGCGCGGCTCGGTGATGTAGAACCATCCCGATTGCCACCCCTTCATGGTCTCCACAAAGAAGCCCTCGGGCCAGGTGACGTTGGGCATCTTGCCCACCATGGTGCCCCTGCACTCCGCTTACTGGCCGCCCACCACCTTTGGCTTCATGTTGAAGGTCTTTAGCCATAGGCCGAAGTGGGGCGTGATGCGGAGGAAGGCCTCGCACACGACGATAAACGCCGAGATGTTGAGGATGAAGTTGGGGGCCTGAAAGTGCAACTATCCCTAGGTGGTTTTGGTAATTCATAACAACATATAGCTCATTGAGCTAATGCTATTCCAAGACTATTATTTCAGGAAAGCTCAATGAATGGCATGGCATGGATGATGAAAGTGGATCCCTCAAAATTCTGAGGACAAAGGATTGGCTCAAGCTCAAAAGCTCAAGACTCTTCATTTTACATTTTAGTGATCCAAGATCACATTGAGTCTATAGGAAAAGCCAATACTATCAAGGAGGGATGAGGTGTTGCTTAATGAGCCTCTTGCTTCATGTGCTTAGTGATATGCTCCAAAACCCTCAACTACTTTCCCACATCCACAAATGACCTAAACCCAAAGCCAAAATCGGTCACACCGATTCTTCCTATCCGGCGCCACCGATTCCAAAAGTCATAGCCACTGCCACAAACCCTAAGCAAATCGACCTTACCGATAGGGATCTCGGTCTCACCGAGATGGGGTTGCAATCTCTCTGTTTCCCTTCGTAACGTTTCGGTCTAACCGAAGTGAGCGATCGGTCCCACCGAGATTGCAATGTAAACTCTCTGTTTCCTTTTTGTAACATTTCGGTCTCACCGAAAAGAGCAAATCGGTCCCACCGAGTTTACCTGACCAACTCTCTGGAAATCTTATTACCAAATCGGTCTCACCGAGTTTGTGTAATCGGTCTCACCGAGATTATGTTATGCCCTAACCCTAACCGAATCGGCCTCACCGAGATGCATGTCAGTCCCACCGAAAATCACTAATGGTCACTAGGTTTACTAAATCGGTCCGACCGAGTTTAATGATTCGGTCCCACCAAGTTTGGTAAATTGTGTGTAACGGTTAGATTTTTTGTGGAGGCTATATATACCCCTCCACCTCCTCTTCATTCGTGGAGAGAGCCATCAGAATGAACCTACACTTCCAACTTACCATTTCTGAGAGAGAACCACCTACTCATGTGTTGAGGCCAAGATATTCCATACCTACCATATGAATCTTGATCTCTAGCCTTCCCAAGTTGCTTTCCACTCAAATCTTCTTTCCACCAGATCCAAAACCTATGAGAGAGAGTTGAGTGTTGGGGAGACTATCATTTGAAGCACAAGAGCAAGTAGTTCATCATCAACGCACCATTTGTTATGCATGAAGGTACCGAGTCCGTCAAGGAATCCAAGTTGGATGTGCTCCAAAGTCAGCTTGACAGGTTCAAAATGAAGGATGGTGAAGGTGTCGCTGAAATGTACTCTAGGCTTGCTCTTATCACAAATGAGATTGCCGGCTTAGGGAGTGAAGAGATGACCGACAAATTCATCATCAAGAAAATCCTAAGAGCATTGGATGGAAGGTATGATACCGTGTGCACATTGATCCAAATGATGTCAAACTACAAAGATCTCAAGCCAACGGAAGTCATTGGAAGGATTGTTGCTCATGAGATGTCACTCAAGGATAAGGAGGAACTTCACAACAAGTCAAGTGGTGCTTACAAAGCCTCAAGTGAAGCCCCCACATCATCAAGTGAGAAACCAACCTTCAATGAAGAATTGAGCTTAATGGTGAGGAACTTCAACAAATTCTACAAAAGTAGAAGCAAAGAAAGAAGCTCCAAGTCAAGGTCTTACAATGACAAGAGATCTTCTAGTCGAGAGGGCAATTCCTACAATTGTGGGAGACCCGAACACTACTCCAATGAGTGTACGGCACCCTACAAAAGAAGAGAAGATTCTCCAAGAAGAAGGAGCAAAAGAGAAGAATCATCACCAAGAGAGAGGAGTAGAGATGATCGTTATGAACGAAGACCCTCATGAAGAAGTAAGGATTCGGAAAGGAAGGACAAGTCATCAAGGAGCTACACAAAACGAAGACATCAAGCTCATGTTGGTGAATGGGTTTCCGGCTCCGACTCCGACAATCACTCCGAGAGAAGCTATCACTCCAACTCCGAATATACTCAAGATGAAGGTGTTGCCAGTCTAGCACTTGTGTCAACTAACTCCTACGACATATTTGACTCACCAAATGAAGGTGTTGGAAGATGCTTCATGGCCAAAGGTCCAAAGGTAACACATCCCGAGCATGTTGATTTTAATAGTGATGAAGATGACTTGCTTGTGGATGATGATTTACTTGTTGACAACTCTAGTGATGAATACTATGATGAAACGTCAATTAATCATGCTAATCATGCTAAAACGAATGACAATGATAAGGAGAAGATTGAGCTTCTAACTAAAGAACTGAACTCTCTTAAGTTAGCTCATGAAACTATCTACGAAGATCATCGAGAACTTTAAAGGGCTCATGAGAAGTTACGCTTCGAAAAGATCAATCTTGAGCAAGAGCATGAGTTCTTAAAAGCAATCAATGATGATCTCTGCAAGAAAAGTTCTTCTTACATTGCCAAGCGTTTACTCTTATCTACTTACATGCCTCAAGTCAAGTCTAGTAACAAGTACAAGAAAGATACTTCCTCTAGTAGTAACAATAATAATGTCAAATCCAGTGTTGTTGCTTCTAGTAGTTCTCTTGATTCCACTAATGATTCTCTTAGCCAAGTTACACTTGAGCAAGAAAATAGCTTATTGAAGGGAATTATAGAGAAAGGTGTTAACAAGAGCCTTGCCGGGAGTAAGCAATTCGAGGAAATTGTACGCAAGCAAGGAAGGCACCGGAAGAATCAAGGTGTTGGTTTTGAATGAAAGTTCAATGCCAATGGAGTTGAGTGGGAAGAAGATCAATACCCCAAGACGAAGTTTGTTCCTCAACAAGAGAATTATGATCCTACTTCCTTCAAGGGAACACAAGCTCAAGATGATCCTCCACCACAAGACCACAAGAACAAAGGCAAGGACAAGCTCAAGAAGAGATTGATGCATTTGAAGAAGCACCTAAAGCCTCGTTCAAGTGGGTCCCCAAGACTAGTCAAGTTCTACTTCATCAAGTACAACTACAACTCCAAGGATTCCCATCAAGATGATGTGGATCCCGAAGAACAAGAACTAGAGAGTTCTTGAGGGTGACTCCGCCAACATTCTTCACTCATATCATTTTGGCAAGAACAAGTGCAATCAATTTCAACATCTTGCACTAGTTCGAGGAGTCACAAACCCTCATGTTGGTAAGGCAGGGGACAAGGTAACCTAATGTTTTCATGGACATCATCTTGTGTGTGCATCACTCTATGTCTATGGATATTCTTGTTTGTTCCTTGTGGGACTAACCCATGTAGGCAAGTTGAAAGTGCAACTCACTCCAAAGGATTGCTCCAAATGATCTACATCAACATTGAGCATCTACATCTTCAACACCTACATGAAGTCATCATCGACAAAACCCAAGGTTAGTTCATCCCTCTAAGGAGGGATCTCACATCTAGGGGGAGCTTAACTCTAAGAATTGAGTCAAAGCAACTCTAATGGTGTGAACACATCAATGCATTATGTAAAAGTGGTAACCCCACTTGAGCTTAAACGATGAGTATGACCTATGATCAAATGTTCTCATTTGACTCCTAAGTCAATATACTCATATATAGATGACCTAGTCATCGCCAATTGCTTGATAGATGCTAAAATTGGTTGTGCATGCTTTGCCAAACATTTTAATTGCCATCTTATTGTGTGAGCATGTTGGTGCATATTTTACTCATTCAAGGACATCCACTTGTTGTTTTGTTTGTTTGTATTCTTTTCTTTGTGCCAAGTGGATGGACAAGAATGCCTAAGAACCTTCTTTAGCTATCTATGCTTTTCTCGTCTCAAACTCTATTCATGCTACATCACAAAATTTGATCAAGTCAGATTTGAACCACTCTGTATGAGGAGCACTCGGAGTCCCCGATTCGTCATAGACTTAAACTTCCAAAACCTCGTAGTGATTCTCGGTCTGACCGATTCCTCCATTTCGGTCCTACCGAGATCATTAAGTTGATCTGAGTTTTCAATCTTGGTGCAGCCGATTTGAACTTTTCGGTCTCACCGATTTGCTGTAACTGAACACAGTTATGCATCTCGGTGCCACCGAGTTGATCCACTCGGTCACACCGACAGGGTCGGGCTATATATAGCCACGGGTAACATTTTGGAAATTTCTCCGAAACCCTTCGCCCGCGCAACAGCTCGCTCTGCCATCATGGTCTCCGGATCGTCTCCTCTTCGCCAGCAGCCTCCTGTCGCTGGTCTCGCCGCCGTCAATGGATTTCGTCCCCGCCGTTGCCGCCGTAGCAAGTCCACCGCCAAGTTAGGGTATGGACTTAATCTTTGTGCTATCCACGTCTGATTCCTGGCACATTGTTTTCACATTGATTCTTGCCACGATTGAAACTCTTCTATCCAGCCAAAGTAGTTCATAGATTAGATGTGATTCAAATTTGTAGGGTTAGGTTTCCGCCGAAACCATCTCGGACCCACCGAGTTGAAAAACTCGGTCTCACCGATTTAGCTTATGCCATTGCACTAGTGGCTCTCGGTCTGACCGAGAGTTACTAATCGGTGCGACCGATTTGAGGATTCTGTGAAACCCTAGCAGTCTCAGTGCCACCGAACTGAAACTCAGTCCAACCGAGATCATCAGTTTAGGATCCAAAACTGCTTCGGTATCACCGAGTTTGAAAATCGGTGGATCCGAAATGCTTTCTGTGGAAAACTAAAACTGAACTTTTGAGTCATTCTTTGCCAAAAAATCTCTGCATTTTGTGATGCTCATCTTTTCTATCTCATCTATAACTCTTCACAGGGTCAGCAGTCAGCTTTTGCAGTATGTCTGATCAAAGTGACAGCCAGAACAGGTCAGAAGAGCAGATGGACTTGAGTGAGGGCACTAGTCCCTCAACTTTAGATGAAGGGAGCAGAAGTACTCCTAGCAATTTGCCTAAGGCTGCAACTAGGCAAAGGAGGAAAAGAACTTCAGATTCAGAGGATGAAGATTACAAAGTTGAGGAAGATGAGGCCACTTCCAAGAAAGTGGTGCTCAAGAAAGAGTATGGCTCTGCACAGAGCACAAAACCAGGTCTGAAAAGGAAAGTTCCTGCCAAAAGAACTCCAATGCTAAAGGCCAGAAAGTCCACTCAAGTGCCAGCTCAAGCTCAACCCAAAGTGGCACCTGCAAGGAAAGATACATCATCCAAACCTCAGAATGTCCCCACTGGTGAAACTATGAAGTTCACAATTGAATCAGAGGATGATGGTGATCAGGATAAGAAAAAGAAGAGAGCTAGAACCACAACTGCCAAGGTCCTTAGAAATCCCTCAATGAGAAGGGATTCTGATGAAGAGGAAGAGAATGTTGCACCAGCTCCTAAGGCAGCTAAGCTTATAGGAGATGCAATCAGATCAGGGGCTGCAACATCCAAGCCCAAGGAATCACCCAAAGCTACCTCCAAGGCCACGCAAGTTCCAAAGAGGAATACTAGGAGTATTCCAGCTGTTGAGAAGAACAAGGCCCCAGTGCCCAATGTTGCTGAAGATTCAGATGAAGAAGGACAGGTTCTAAGAAAGCTCAAGCCCAAGATACCAGACCACAATGATGCCCATCCTGTGGCTGAGGACATGAGAATCAGGAAGGATTCAGGGCTGAGACTGTGGAGAATGGAAGATCCATATGCTTCAAGAAGAAGAACTGTTGTTGACTACAGGTTCCACACAAAGGAACAGCAGGACTTCTATGAAACAATTCTGTTGGACAAGAAGCCCATAGTCTGTGACATGAGGTGGGTTGACTGGAAATTCATCAAGGAAAATGAACAGCACTATCTTGGAGTGCAAGACAGCTTTGTTGCTTGTGGAGTTGCAGATTTTGTTGGACAGAAGTTCACCAACTAGAATGATGAGCTTATCATGCAGTTCTACTCCACAGCACACTTTTACCCAGATGGAAGAATAGTTTGGATGTCTGAAGGTACAAGGTACCAGTCCACTATTGAAGAATGGGCAAGTCTGATCAATGCTCCCAAGGAGAATGAGGATGACCTAGACATTTATGCAAAGAAGAAGTTGGGTCACAATTCAATGGCTCACATGTACAAGGAAATTCCAGACAAGGCAGTAGAGACTCACAAGTTTGGATCAGTTCACTTTCTGCTGTCAGGGTTGCCAACCATAAATTGGATTCTGAGGCACACTTTGTTGCCCAAGTCTGGTGACCATAACATGATCAGAGGGCATGCCATCAACATGTTGCATGTGTTTGATGTGCCACAGAAGTTCAAAGTCATGAGCCTGATCATTGAAACAATCAAGAGGACTGCAACAGATCAGAAGAGGAGCTGTGGATATGCACCTCAGATTCAAGAATTGATAAACTCAAAGATGGGCACAGGAAAATATCAGTTGGATAAGGAACACTTTCCACTTTATCCAGACTTTGAGGACAATGAGGTTGTCATGAATGAAGATGATCCACAATCAGTTCAAGCTCAGGAGAAGAAGGAGAAGGCAAAGAGGGAGAAGGCTGCCAAGATGCCAACTCAAGAGGAGGCATCTGAATATTTCTTGAAAACCAAACAGGAGCAGCTTGGTTACTTGATAGCATCATCTCTGAGGATTGAGAAGGGGTTGGCCACCCTAACTCAAAACCAGGAGAGCCTGGAAAGAATCATGGAACAAAAATTATATGATCTAGATGTCAAGGTAACTGAGATTCAGTCAGTTGTGGAGCAGCTGCAGGATGACATGCAGGAGAGGAAGGGCAAGACTACCACCAATGTGTTTGCCAAAGTGCCCAGAGCCCAGAGGTCAGTTGCAGTGCCAGTGACAGACACTAGAGCAACAACTTCAGCACCAGCCATTGCCCCTACAGTTCCAGTGCAACCAGCTCCAGCACCAACTCCTCCAGCTCCATCCACTTCAACTGAAGCCTTCATCCAAGGATCCATCTCTACACCACCACCAGAAGATCAAGCCTGAGAGTCGATCTAGCACTATGCATTTTCTATGAACTTTTTGGTAACTTGTTGCCAAAGGGGGAGAAAAATGTATAGATCATAGGCTTCAAGAGAGAGTGTGTTGCTTTTGTTCTCTCTTGCTTTATTTGGTGGTTTTTCGAACTTTGTTTGCTTTTGGTTGAGATACTATGCTTGTGAGACATTGATGATCATGTGTTTGATCATAAGCTACACTTATGCATGCTTGATATTATCCTATCTATCTTATGTGATCACTCACTATGCTTGGTGATGAGTGCATGTATTCATTGTTTATTTTTTTGAGCGCTCCACCAAGATGTATGTGACATGGAAGAGTAACCCATGAGCCTAATTCATTGTGCATTTGCAGTCCAAAGCAAATCTAAAACTATGCACAAATTTAGGGGGAGCTCTTGCTTATCACATACTTCTCAAAGCGACGATGTTATTTAATTTTATTATCATTTGTCGAAGCTTTGATCTATATGTTGTCATCAATTACCAAAAAGGGGGAGATTGAAAGTGCAACTATCCCTAGGTGGTTTTGGTAATTCATAACAACATATAGCTCATTGAGCTAATGCTATTCCAAGACTATTATTTCAGGAAAGCTCAATGAATGGCATGGCATGGATGATGAAAGTGGATCCCTCAAAATACTAAGGACAAAGGATTGGCTCAAGCTCAAAAGCTCAAGACTCTTCATTTTACATTTTAGTGATCCAAGATCACATTGAGTCTATAGGAAAAGCCAATACTATCAAGGAGGGATGAGGTGTTGCTTAATGAGCCTCTTGCTTCATGTGCTTAGTGATATGCTCCAAAACCCTCAACTACTTTCCCACATCCACAAATGACCTAAACCCAAAGCCAAAATCGGTCACACCGATTCTTCCTATCCGGCGCCACCGATTCCAAAAGTCATAGCCACTGCCACAAACCCTAAGCAAATCGGTCTTACCGATAGGGATCTCGGTCTCACCGAGATGGGGTTGCAATCTCTCTGTTTCCCTTCGTAACGTTTCGGTCTAACCGAAGTGAGCGATCGGTCCCACCGAGATTGCAATGTAAACTCTCTGTTTCCTTTTTGTAACATTTCGGTCTCACCGAAAAGAGCAAATCGGTCCCACCGAGTTTACCTGACCAACTCTCTGGAAAGCTTATTACCAAATCGGTCTCACCGAGTTTGTGTAATCGGTCTCACCGAGATTACGTTATGCCCTAACCCTAACCGAATCGGCCTCACCGAGATGCATGTCAGTCCCACCGAAAATCACTAACGGTCACTAGGTTTACTAAATCGGTCCGACCGAGTTTAACGATTCGGTCCCACCGATTTTGGTAAATTGTGTGTAACGGTTAGATTTTGTGTGGAGGCTATATATACCCCTCCACCTCCTCTTCATTCGTGGAGAGAGCCATCAGAACGAACCTACACTTCCAACTTACCATTTCTGAGAGAGAACCACCTACTCATGTGTTGAGGCCAAGATATTCCATTCCTACCATATGAATCTTGATCTCTAGCCTTCCCCAAGTTGCTTTCCACTCAAATCTTCTTTCCACCAGATCCAAAACCTATGAGAGAGAGTTGAGTGTTGGGGAGACTATCATTTGAAGCACAAGAGCAAGGAGTTCATCATCAACGCACCATTTGTTACTTCTTGGAGAGTGGTGTCTCCTAGATTGGCTAGGTGTCACTTGGGAGCCTCCGACAAGATTGTGGGGTTGAACCAAGGAGTTTGTAAGGTCAAGGAGATCGCCTACTTCGTGAAGATCTACCACTAGTGAGGCAAGTCCTTCGTGGGCGACGACCATGGTGGGATAGACAAGGTTGCTTCTTCGTGGACCCTTCATGGGTGGAGCCCTCCGTGGACTCGCGCAGCGGTTACCCTTCGTGGGTTGAAGTCTCCATCAACGTGGATGTACGATAGCACCACCTATCGGAACCACACCAAAAGCATCTGTGTCTCCAATTGCGTTTGAATCCTCCAAACCCTTCCCTTTACTTTTTGGCAAGTTGCATGCTTTAATTTCCGCTACCTATACACTCTTTGCATGCTTGCTTGAATTGTGTGATGATTGCTTGACTTGTCCTAAATAGCTAAAATCTGCCAAACTCTAAAATTGGGAAAAGGTTAAGTTTTTATTTGGTCAAGTAGTCTAATCACCCCCCCTCTAGACATACTTCAAGGTCCTACAGGGACAGATCATGGAAGTCCAACCCGTAGTAAAACATAAGTCCGCGGACGAATGGGTGGAGGGGGGATCCCAGTCCGTGAACGAAGTGAGAGAGGAATACTACCCTTTCTTGGGGTTTCGGGGTAGGGATGATTTTCCCTTCGGCCGGAAGCCGGTGCGCGATGTTTGAGGATAGGTATCCGGCCTCCCGAAGCTTCATGATGTCCTCCTCCGTGACGGAGGAGGCCATCCACTTGCCTCCCGCTCCGGGCATGTTCGGAATGACTTTGCGGAGAAGGTGAAAGTTTGGGCGCTGGAGCTTGAGCAAGAGAGAATGGATGAGCAGAGGAAGAAGAAGGCGTGGGTGAAAAGGGGGGAATCCTTATCTCTTTATAAAGGCGGTAGAAACTATGCGCCTCCCCACTTGCCCTAGAAACTCGCTTATTCCCCAAGCGCCGTGTTGATGGCGTGGTTGGGTTACCCACACCTGTATTGATGAGAATCCCGTAATAAGGGGACACGATGTCTGCTTCGACAAGACGTGCCAATAAAACCACCTCGCAAGATGTGCGGTAGCAGGTTGAGAAAACGGTTCAAATAATGACCGGGCCGCGGCATGATGTCGCGCTATGGGAACGTTGTCAGCAGATTAGACTTGTGGAATATTGTGCTCTCTACGGTGGTATGTGGAACTTGTTTTGCAGAGCCGGACACGATTCTTGTGTTCAAGATCTTCTTTGGAGTATTCGGAGAAGGAACCCGCCTTGCAATGCCGAAGACAATCAGCGCGCCGGACTCATCGTCATTGAAGCTTGGTTCAGGGGCTACTGAGGGAGTCCTGGATTAGAGGGTCCTCGGACAGCCGGACTATATGCTTATGACGGACTGTTGGACTATGAAGATACAAGATTGAAGACTTCGTCCCGTGTCCGGGTGGGACTCTCCTTTGCGTGGAAGGCAAGCTTGGAAATTCGGATATGTAGATTCCCTTCTCTGTAACGGACTCAGTGTAACCCTAGCCCCCTCCGGTGTCTATATAAACCAGAGGGTTTAGTCCATAGGACAACAATCATAATCATAGGCTAGCTTCTAGGGTTTAGGCACTACGATCTCGTGGTAGATCAACTCTTGTAATACTCATATCATCAAGATCAATCAAGCAAGAAGTAGGCTATTACCTCCATCGAGAGGGCCCGAACCTGGGTAACATTGTGTCCCCCGCCTCCTGTTACCATTAGCCTTAGACGCACAGTTTGGGACCCCCTACCCGAGATCCACTGGTTTTGACACCGACACCCGTCGCGAACCCACCCACTTGTCCATGAAGCTATAGTTCCTCTAGGCACAAATAGAAGCTATTATATCTGTCGGGTATTTGGACCTTATGGTCTATCCGGATGGTCTCGAGTGGCCTCGGTTGTTCAGAGTAGGAGTCCCCGGTTCCGACGGTTCAGGTGATGTATCGTAGGGGGTGTGGTTGGCCTTTTTATTGACCTGGCTGTTAGGTTGCTCCGGCGGGCCAAAGATGGACATGGGAAATGATTATTGTTGTGTGTCGTTGGTAAATATAGAGGAAGATACAAATGCAATACGAACATAATCACTTGCAGTCCATTCATGAACTTCCCTTAAATAGTTCACGTAAATTTATGGTTGTATACTTGTATTAATTGTTTCTCTTCTTGGCTGTAGTTGGTCTTTGCACCCATGTCTGAAGTTGGCCTTTTCAAATAGTTCATTTAACTTATATTTATTTTTCAAATAGTTCACTTAACTTTTGGGGTTTAGGGTTTAGCATTCAAAGGCCGGACAGAGATTCCAAAACACACCATCCGGCCAGGTGCAACGTCCAACGGCCGGGCAGACAAGCCAAAACCCGTCATCCGGGCAGACCGCAGCGTCGAAGCCCTTGTGGATTACAATCAAAGGTCACTACCATGCATAAGAATAGATGACCAATTGCGCCAAGACCAAGTGCAGCCCTGGAAGTCAACATGTCTAATAAATGTTGAGCATTAGTATGAATAAGACTATACATATGGGAGTGAACACAAAGAAGCGATTCCGTGCTCGGGATTAAAGAAGGGTAATTATAGCGACATGAGCGCCGCTTATCGATATCCCATGATCTGCGGCTTGTTTTCCTCAAGGCCCTCCTTGCGCCGCACTGGATGTCCGGTGGACCTACCGGATGTTCGATGGTCGTAGCTTTTCTGCAGCCTTCCTTCTTGATTCTCTTGCTCCGCCTCTATGCCATCTTGACCATTGTTCCTAGCTTCTCCATGCTCGTATCCTTGGTACCTAAGCATATAGGACATCCATTTGAGGTAGTAAGCATGTCTCGCATATGGAAAATGGAGATTCATTAAGGAGCGAGTTCACTTCATGTTTAGTGGCACGTTTGCGGGCTCATGTCATACTCGGTGCTTGAAGAGTTGGTGTAGTGTCCGCACCAAAGGCTGGGTCAGGTCTAGACTTGCAGCGTTAGGTTGTTGTGGTTGGATCGGCGGGCCTCTTGATCTCTTCAAGTTCTATGGAAGCCAGGGCAGCTTCCCTGATCTCGACGTTTGTGACCTCTGCCGCTAGCGCTCTTTTCAGTGCTACCGTGGAAGGTGATGCTGTCATTTGGTCCGGGCCTCTTGAGTAACAAATATGTGTACAAGTGTAGCACCATGAACTTTTCGTCGGCGGGCCTGGCAAGGATGGCGTTGTAGCTCGTATGGAACAACATGACCTCGAAGCACAATGTTTCTGAGCAGAAGTAATCTTTCTGCCGGGCACAAACCCGTGGAAGCCGATGGATGTCGGGCTTAGACGAGACTTGAAAATTCGCATCTTCGCCAGGGTGTCAGGGAAGATCATGTTAATCCCGGTCGTCCATGACGACTCAGGGAGGCGGAAACCGTCGACAATCACTACCACCAGAGCAAAGTTCACTGGTTGAGTCACACAGGCCGGGTGGTCGATGCAATCGAAGGTGACGGTGGTGTAGGACCAATCCAGGAACTCTGTAGAGTCCGGTTGGGCTTGGCGCGTGAGCTTCTAGGCCTGGTGCGTATCGACGGCCCTAAAGATCATGTATACATTGTACAATTGGGCGGGCTGGTGGGTTGATGAAGATCCAGCTATTCACTGAGGGGATTGTTGATGTTGATGTATCAAGTACTCCCTCAGATCCAAATTAAGTGTCACGGTTTTGAACTAAGGGTTGCCTAGTTCAAAACTACGACACTTAATTTGGAGCGGGAGGGAGTAGAATTTAATCGGTGACAGTAGAAGAGGACTTTCAACGCACAAACTTATTTAGACTGAATGAATCAAACCCGCGTCTACAAACAAAAGCTTAGGTATCTAAACTAGTAGGACAAAGATACCAAGAAGAACATTCCACATCCACATCTTGCTCTTCAGCGGACAGCTGCTCATTCAGGTTGGCACACGTTTTTACAGTCAAGTACTTCAGGGCTTGGATCTGAGCAATAAAATAAGGTCAGATTTGTCCAGTTGTCCAAGATGCAAATTTTAGGACATATGTAACTACTGACCATCTGGCTCTCACATGCATCACCAATGATCCATGTACCATTTCAGATTCAAAAATCATTTGATCCTAATAACTATGCTCCTTATTATTATTTTTCCTCTCGAAGGAAACAAGCAAGAGATGGGTTACCCCACCACATGCCCATTCAACTGACTTCCTGTTTATGCAGACAACTTGTGATAACACGAACAGCTAACAGTTAACCATGACACCTTGAGTTTGCTGATTTTCCATGATCACTAAATAGTTGATACCTCCGAATTTACTATCATGATAGCGTGATTGCACTCAGAGTAGACCAGGTGCAGATACAAAGAAATGCAGTACAAGAAAACAAAGTACAGGTACATCCAGCTTGTTCTAAAAAAAGGATTTACAATCAGCTTGCTGATCACTAAGCCATCATAGCAGGAGTGACAAGGGACCAAGGTTCATAAGTGCAACTTCATTGTGTGATCGCTGGCTCAATCATTCCGCATGGAGCAATATTGATTCTCTGAAGTGCCAGCACAGGTGACATACTTAAGAGCTAAGATCACGGCACCACAGAAATAATTTGAATCACTCTGTAGTTTGTACATTGATGCCCATCTAAGCAAGCAGCTATAATCAGTCCCAGCCCCACACGAATCAATCAACATATCACCATTTCGGAATCTCGATCACTTGCTAGTACTAGTACCTACTCACAAATAAAACAGACACCACGGCTCTCACATCAGTATATCACATGGCCTGTCTACTAGGGTCTGCACGGAGCAGAAGCGAATTGTACACACCCTACAGCAAAAGCACTGGCGCCCAACACATGCGAAAAGAACGGCGTGTAAAAATGGAATTAATCGAGAATAGGCATACGTTCATGGCCTCCTTCCTTTACAGCGACGGTTTCAGATCACGGACAATTAACGAATCACGGACCTGGCGGGACGAGCAAGGAGCAGAGCAGGCGGCCAGGCGGTCAGGTCAGGTGAGGGGCGTGGAGGAGGACACCTCGGCCCTGTCGAGCCGCCGCAGCTGCCAGGCGCGCAGCGCCAGGAACGCGCCGAGGACGACCTGCATTGCCACGGCGACGCCGGCGATGGCGATCCCGAGCCTCTCGCCGAAGTTAAGCCGCGGAGGGGACGGGGGCGGGCGGTGGTGGTGGTGGTGCGGGTGCGGGTGGTGCGGCGGCGGGGGGGCGCTGTCGGAGTCGGACGCGACCCGCCGCGGCGGCGCGTGGAGCGGGGCGGGGCTCGACGGCGGCGGCGAAGCGGCGAAGGAGAGGGACGGGGAGGAGGAAAGGAGGAGGAAGGGCAGGAGGAGTGTCAAGGTCGCGGCTCGGCGGGGCGGCCGTGGTGCGGTTGACGCCATGGGGGCGTTGGCGGCATACAGGTGGAGGCGAGGCGAGGCGAGGCGAGGCAACAAATCTGGCGGGGACTGTGGCGAGAGAGAGAGAGAGAGAAGTGTAGAGGGAGGAGGGGAGGAGGAACCGGAGGAGACGGAGACGAGCTGTGGAAGGCTGGCGGAAGCTGGACGCGTGTGGCTGTGTCCCACTGCTCCCTCGCTTTGTGTTCGGGGGACGCGACGGCGACGGACGGGGGTGGCGGTTGCGTGGCGTGTCCCGGGGGTCGGGCCGCGGACAGCCACTCGCTCGCTCCTCTGTCCACAATCAACAACAACGTTACGGCAGGTAGTCAGGTTACCGCCAGCGGGGCGTAATAATTGGGGAGACGCAGACAGCTTGACCCCAAGCAAGGTCGGGGCACGGGACCTCGCTCGCTGTTCCGTATAGGTTAGGGCTTTCCCGCTATGGAAGTCGCTACTGTTTTTTGTCGATTCAAGTCACGGCCTCGTTCGGTTTTGCTAATGTTTGGCACGAGGCTAGGGTTTGGCTGGCTCAAGGAGTTGAACACTGCACGTTGTTGTGCTGATTTTTTGGTGTCTAAAGTCACGGTCTATTTTGTTCTTGCAAAATGTTTGGCAGAGTAGGACTAGGAAAGTGTGGTCGCGAAGAGCCAGACTAGCATGACAAAGACGGTGCTGTATGAACCAAGTCAGGTTCCTTGTGGAGTGTTGTAGCGGCAAGAGTAATCTGCATAGAGGAGAGGCGTTGAGCTCAAAAAAATCGATTAGCACTATGAATAAAAATAAATAAATAATGGTCAAACATAAGCCTTTTTTAGACAATCTTGCGAAGCTTTGTTAATTGTCATAGTGTTTCTAGATACGAAAATAAGATCATCGGTTGGCTTAACCAAATATGGCAGGCAACCATAGATACAAAGGATGCTTGGCTAGATTATGAGCTTCAGCATTCGAGCTCCTAATTCACAAATTATGTTACCAGTTGTAAAAACTGCCGCCCCGTCTATGGTTTCATGGATGATTGCACCATAGCTAGTTGAACTCCCTTGAGTGACATCTTATATACCACCATCATGCAATCTGAAGCAACGTGAATCCACTGGACATAAAGATCATCTCCAAGGGTCATGGCTTCTCTAACAACAAGTGCTTCAAGCATCGTGGGTTCAGATATATCATTGAGTACGATAGTTGAAGCTCCCAGAAAAGTTTTGGTATGATCTCTGCAAAGCACCTACTGCACCAAATCCCCCATTGCTTGGCACTGGCGCATCAAAAATGATATTGGCACAGTTCATCAGAGAGGCTAAACACTGCGACTGTCTAGGGGTAGTAGTTCTGCTTGAGATTATGGTCGGCTTTGCAGTAACTTGATATTTGATAGAAAGAGTTAATAGAACAATGGATAGAAAGAGGACTCTGAAAGATGTCCTGGTGAGTTGCCTTCCTCGCTTTCTAAATTGCCCACAAGATGGCTACCATCCGAACGAACTCATCACTAGACAAGGATTCATGTGTGGCAAAGATCCAGTTCTTGCGTTAAGATCTTTAATTGGAACGCATGTGTTCGATCATCTATTCATAAGAAAGAGACCACACACTTCTTGCCATAAAACAATTTAGTATGGTGTGGTGCCAAGTATCATGCACTCCGCCCAAGGAACATACACACGTCGTCGACATGTTCCTGCACTAGAGTAGCTCTCCCATCGGGATTGATGTTGCGCCAAACGCCATAGGAAAACTAAGTTTTGGTCGAACTAGATTTTTCAAAGAGAAATCCATGTGCTGCTCTTTATCGACACATCAGATGTACGTTTGTGTTGGGAACGAAGCATGAAAATAAAAAAATCCTACGAAACACCCAAGATCTATCTAGGAGAAGCATAGCAACGAGAAGGGAGAGTGTGTCTACGTACACTCATAGACCGAAAGCGGAAGTGTATATAACGTAGTTGATGTAGTCGTACTCTTCGCGATCCGATCACGATCCAACCGATCTAGTGCCGAACGGATGTCACCTCCTAGTTTAGCACACGTGCGACTCGATGACGTCTCCCCCTCCTTGATCCAGCAAGAGAAGGCGGAGAAGTAGATGGGATCACAACCAACACGACGGCGTGGTGGTGATGGTGGCGGTGGAGCATCGACAGCGCTTCGTTAAGCGTCGTCGGGACGAGGCGATGGTGGAACGGGAGAGAGAGGGCGCCCAGGGACTGGTGTGTTGATATGTGGATCTCTCACCCTTTGGTGCGCTCCTCCCCTCTATTTATATAGGTGGAGAGGCTAGGAGTCCAGCCCTACTCCTAATAGGAGTTGGCGAAAGGGAAAGAAGTCCTACTCCTAGTAGGAGTTGGATTCCTAGTCCCCTTCCACATGTCTTAGCCACATGGGACTCTTAGGGGCTGGTGCGCCTGGCCCATGTAGGACAGGGCGCCCCCTTTCAGCCCATGTTATCAGGTGGGACGTGGTGGATCCATTTGTGGACTTCCGGACCCTTCGGAATCCTCTGGAACCTTCTGGAAGCTTCCAAGTACAATACCGAAAAAACTGCACCTTTTTCCGGAACCCAAAATATGACTTCCCATATATAAATATTTACCTCTCGACCATTCCAAGACTCCTCGTGACGTCCGGGATCTCGTTCGGGACGTTGTACAACATTCGGTTACCAATCATCAAATATCTCAATACTAATCTAACGTTAAGTGTGCGACCCTGCGGGTTCGGTAATCATGTACTCATGACCAAGACACCTCTCTGGTCAATAACCAATAGCAGGACCAGGATGCCCATATTAGTTCCTACATATTCCACGAAGACCTTTATCAGTTGAACCATGATGCCAAGGTTTCGGTTAATCCCGTATGCAACTCTCTTTGTCCGGTGATATGTTACTTGCCCGATATTCGATCGTCGGTATCTCCATACCTAGTTCAATCTTGTTACCGACAAGTATCTTTACTCGTTCTGTAATACAAGATCTCATGACTAACTCAATAGGCACATTGCTTGCAAGCTCTTTACAATGTTGTATTACCAAGAGGGCCGAGATATATCTCTCCGTCACATGGAGTGACAAATCCCAGTCTCGATCTGTGCCAAACCAACAAACATCTTCGGAGATACTTGTAGAGCACCTTTATGATCACCCAATTATGAAGTGACATTTGGATGCACGCTAAGTATTCCTCCGGTGTTAGGGAGTTGCACGATCTCATGGTATTAGGAATAGATACTTGACATGAAGAAAGCTATAGCAATAAACTGATAAAATCAAATGCTAAGATTACGGTTGAGTCTTGTCCATCACATCATTCTCCTAATGATGTGATCCCGTTATCAAATGACAACTCATGTCTATGGTTAGATGAAAGAACATGCGGTGTCCCCATGTTTGGTTTTGGTAATTGATGACAATCTCTATGGACTAATGGTTGCCTTGAGTTATATTTGAAGGTTTTGTTCATAGGCTTTTCTTGGAGTACATGTGTTGGTTTCAAGGAGAGTTTGTGTCGACCAAGGTACTATTCAAGGAATTACCTAAAAGATTGGTCTTGTGAGAGGTTGATCAAGACTAAGTCAAACAGTGAATCAAGTTGATCAACACACAAAGCGCAGAAGATGTACCGAGAGGGATCAAGTGATCCCATGGTATGGTAAGAATTGTTAATTACGCTTTGTGTACTAACCCATGGTCTTCATGAGAGTTCTTTGTGGGGTTAGGATGCGGTGTGCAAGTTCAAGTGATGCATTACGAAGAGATCAAGTGCTTGAAGCTTGCCGTCACCCATAGTGGACTATGGGGGAGCAATCATCTAGTCTTCATTGAGCCAACGCAATCAAGAAAGATGGTCCAACTTGAGGGAGTCAAGATCATCATCATCTAGCTCAAGTGTACCATGTTCAAGGCAAAGGTTTTCCCTTGATAGGTTTTCTATTTTACCGGTCTCATGGTGGTAGTTGGGAGACCGGGTTATAGGATCGTTTGCCATACTATCAAGGGGGAATCTCAAGTTGGTAGCTTGATCGTATCGTTAGTAGAGAGCTCAACCCATTGCATCCTTGCATCATGTTTCATGGTTCTTGTTTGGTTCTCTTTTTGAGTCTTAGAGCTTATGGTCATCTTGATTACAAGCTTGAGTTCATCAAAAACGGAGTTCCCATGCGTCTTCTATGATGTTTTCGGTGTTGGAGGTTTTACCGGTCTTATCTGAGGAAGGGTTCTCACCATTTTATTATGGGCCTTTTCTAATTCGCTTCTTCTTGATATTTCTATCAAGATTGCGTTAGCCCATGTCGTTAGCTTTCCAACAAACTTGGTTTCATCGAATTCGGAGTCCGTTTGCACAAGTTGTGGCTGTTTTGGTAAAGGCTGCACCGGTACTACCGCGACTAGAGCGGATGTAAATTTTTACAACCGCTCCAGAGCTGTACTACCGCGGCTCCTGAGTGGTAGTACCGCTCTGGACCAAAATCTTGTGTTTTTCTCAGCGGAGGTAGGCACGGAAGTATTTTTTTTAGTACCGCTCGCAAGCAGTAGTACCGCTACCATTTGCGGTAGTACCATGAGGTCGAGCAGTAGTACCGTGAGGACGAGCGGTAGTACCGCTCCGGCGGTTCTACTGGACTTTTGTCTTCTCGCTGTTGTTTTCCAAAGGGGTACTACCGACCTAGCGGTAGTATCGCTCCTTAGAGTGGTAGTACCGCTCTGTGCAGGCTGTGAGCATAACAGTTGGATTTTCCCCCACCTATAAAAGGGGGTCTTCTTCCCCATTGAACCTTATCCTTTGAGCTCATGTTCTTCCACCATTGTTGACCTTCTTCAAACTTGCTAACTCTCAATCCCTCCATGGATTCTTGCTAGTTTTTGAGGGAAAAGAGAGAGGAGATCTAGATCCACATTTCCACCAATCACTTTCTCCTCTATGTGAGGGGAACCCATTGGATCTAGATCTTGGAGTTCTTGGTATTCTCCTTCTTGTTCTTCCTCTCATCTTCCTCCCTAGCATTAGTTTCTTCGGTGGGATTTGAGAGAGAAGGATTTCGGCACTCCGTGTGCCCTTGCCATTGCATTTGGTGCATCGGTTTGAGTTCTCCATGTGATACGTGGAAGTTACAAGTTGAGAAGCTTATTACTCTTGGGTGCTTGGTACCCTTGAGCTTGTTACTCTTGGGTGTTTGGACATCCTAGAGCTTGTTCCTCTTGGGTGCCTTGGATCCCTAGACGGTTGGTGTTGTTCGGAGCTCAATCATTGTGGTGTAAAGCTCCGGGCAAGCGTCGGGGTTTCCAATTAGGTTGTGGAGATCGCCCCGAGCAATTTGACGGGTACCGGTGACCGCCCCCAAGGGTTGCCAAAGTGTATGGGTTCGGTGACCAACCCCAAGGGTCACCATTTGTACAGGTTCGGTGACCGCCCTCAAGGGTCCCTTAGTGGAATCACGGCATCTTGCATTGTGCGAGGGCATGAGGAGATTACGGTGGCCCTAGTGGCTTCTTGGGGAGCATTGGGCCTCCACACCGCTCCAAACGGAGATTAGCATCCGCAAGGGTGTGAATTTCAGGATACATCGTCGTCTCCGTGTGCCTCGGTTATCTCTTACCCGAGCCCTTTACTTATGCACTTTACTTTGTGATAGCCATTTTGTTCTTTGTCATATATCTTGCTATCACATAGTTGCTTATCTTGCTTAGCATAAGTTGTTGTTGCACATAGGTGAGCCTAGTTGTTTTAGGTTTTGTGCTTGACAAATTAACCGCTAGGTTTATTCCGCATTTGTTCAAGCCTAAACCGTAATTATTTTAAAGCGCCTATTCACCCCCACCCGCCTCCAGGCGACATCCTCAATCTTTCAATTGGTATCAGTGCCTCGTCTCTCTTTACTAGGCTTTATCGCCTAGAGCGTAAAGATGTCGACTAGGGGATTAGGATTCTCTGACACTCTTAGTTTTGATGGCACAAATTTTGATGTTTGGGTAATTTGCATGCTTAATCTCTTTAGGGTCATGGACCCAAATTTAGAGCGAATTGTAGTTATGGGTTTTTCTCCTCCAAGGGATCCCCAAAGATTATCTTTAGAGGATGAGAAAAACTCTTATCTCAATGCTCAAGCTTATAATGTGATTTTTGATGCTTTGAGCAATGTAGTTATATTTCAACTCATGCCGTTCTGGGATGCTCATGAGTTGTGGACGAAGCTTTAAGATAAATATGGTGTGTCCAAGATTTGTGGGGATGATTGTTCTCCCTCCACCTCCGATCGTATAGTCTTCTCAACTTCTTCTACTTCATCTACATGTGGTTTGCCACAAGGTAATGATATGGTGAGTAGTGTAGGTCATTGCAATGATGATAGTATGTTTATTGTGGATGATCTTTCGTCACTATATTATTGCAATGCTCCTTCTTTGGGCTTTAACACTTCGAGCACTCCAAATGTTTCACATGCTTGTGGTGATAGTCCTTGCATATCATGTAGAAATTGCTTGACTAAATCTCATGATGATATGCTTGCTATGTCTTGTTGCCATGATAAAATTGCATCTATTTCCTTGAATTGTTGTGCTAACAATGTAGAGGAAACCCAACACTCCATGGAACAAGATGTGGTGTTTAATGGTGCCTCAAGGGATCCTACATCATCATCTATAGCTTTTTGCCTTATGGCTAAGGCGTCAAAGGTATCTCCTACTTTGAACCCCAATATGTCTCTTGATGATGATGTTGATGCTAATGATGATGAGGATAATGATGAACTGAATGATAATGTTGCCTCCTTAAAAACTAAGGGGGAAATGATTTTTAAAGCTCTTCATAAAAATACAATTAATCATTCCAACTTCATGGAAATAATGTCCATTGCCATTGAAGGCAATAAATACATTGAGGAGTTGGAATCTCATGTGGAGGAGCATGAGGTCACCATTGAGAAAATGGGAGCTCATGAGCGTGATTACGCAAATGAGATCGCAGAGCTATCTCAAGCTCTTGAACATGAACAAACCACCTCCGAATCTCTTGAGGAGACTTTTGCTCTAGAATTATCTAGAGTGAGGGAATCTCATGATAGAACTCTTGAGGTGTCCAATGATTTCAAAACTAAAAATGCTAAGCTTGAAGTTGCTCATGCTAGACTCCTTGAGGATTTTGAGCACCTCGAAAATGGCTCAAGGGTCATCAAGGGTGAGCTCATCAAACTCACCGAGTCTCATGCTCAACTTGAAGCTTCTTATTTAAAAGAGCTTGCGAAGTTGCCCCCTCCTATTCTTGTTAATGATGATGCTTGTGCTACTAACTCTATTACTTGTGAAGCATCCATTTTGAAGGAGAATGTTGAGCTACGGGCTCAACTTGAGTTGCTATCTAGCAGTTATGGGAAATTGGAAGAAAGCCATGAAAAGCTCTCAAGATCTCATGAAGATCTTCTAGTATCCCATAATGTGCTAAAGATAGCTCATGAGGCCATGATTGCTAAGGTAACATCTAGTGAGCCTCGTGTGGATACTAGCACCACTTCTAGTCAAAATACTATATTGCCATGTGCTAGTCCTTGTAATTCATCTACTCACAATGTTGGTACATCTTGTGATGAATTGCTTTCCTTGCCTTATTGCTCTAACGATGAAGCTTATACTTCCTCTAGTACTTGTGTTGAGACTAACCATGTAGAGGAAATCAAAGAGCTTAAGGCCCAAGTCACTTCTTTGAAGAAATACTTGGAAAAGAGTCATGAAGGGAAACCCACACTCAACAATATCTTGAGTGTGCAAAAATCCCCCAATGACAAAGGTGGACTTGGATTCAACTCCAATAAGAAGAAGAAGTCCAAGAGTAACAAGAAGAAGGGCGAAAAACAAGTCAATAATTCGGCCAAGATTATTTGCTTCAAGTGCAAAATCGAAGGGCATCATGTTAGATATTGCCCATCGAAGAAGAATGTCATTGGGGTGACAAGCAACAAGGAAGAGGCCACAAGTTCAATCTCATGCTCAACCTCAAGTTGAAGAAAGGCCACTTCCCAAGAAGACTCAAGTTAATGCCTCTCTTGTTGAGAAATCAAGTAAGAATAAAATGAAGAGTAGACGTTGCTACTTATGTCGTGAGAAAGGTCACGTCGCTTCTTCATGCACTAGTGGTAACTTATGGAACCCAATTATTATTGATAATATCTATTCTCTTGGGAAGGATAAGGTTGGCAATGTGTTTGCCAAGTTTGTTGGTACTCAAAGTGGTGTCAAGCAAAGAACCATTTGGGTAGCCAAGCCTATTGTGACTAACCTCTTAGGACCCAACTTGGTTGGGGACCACCAAGCTCAAACTTGATAAATAGGTGTTTTTGAAGGGCATTGGAGACTTGGCTACATTATGAAGATTTGAGGGGTCTTCATCATTCATATTATCTCAATCCAAGTCATTAGGACTCTCAAGTTTCTATGTTATATCCAATGTTCCTCCTTGCGGTAACTCGTACTTAAATTGTTTACATTGAAAGTTACTTGCCCCTCTGCATGTTTTGGTTTTATTCCTTGCATGTGTTTGTATATGTTGTGCCTCCAATTGCTTATCTTGACTAATCAAGTATGTGTGTGTTGTTTTGCACATCATGTGCATGTGCGTCATACGTTGAGCCTTTATGCATCTTGTTTGTATCTTAGTTGGCTCTTGTGAGAGATTAATGGAATATCCCATTATGGGAGAGTGATGTGCTTTGTACACCTCACAATCCTATAAATATGTGTACATGAGGAATACCATCTAGTATTGATATTACAAGATTATCTAGTCGCTATGTGGTATGTCTTCTCATGAGAAATTCAAATTCTTAATTGTCCATTAATTATCTCTTGTTGGATCGTTATTTTGCCTCTTGTTTATCTTTAATTGGTATCACATTATGGGGGAGTAATATGCTATGTGTATATTACTAGCCTAGAAAATGTGTACATTTGAGATATTGTCACCTAGAATTGATATTGTAAATTATCCTGTTCTTAGGTGGCATGTTAGCTCTACAAGTTGCAATTTGCTTGTGTTTGGTGTGAAGATGATGTCAGATATCCTTGCTATCTACCACCGGGAATTATTTCCAAATACTTCTTGTCTTTTAACAATAGATACTCACTTATGTGTGGTAGAAATTATTGATCATCTTCACGTTGGCGTTTGCTTTTTATTTGCCTTATCTCTTGCCAAGTTTGTGTCAACTCCCATTGCCTTCCGTGTCACTTGAGGATCTTGTTGTTTTCTTGATCTTTTCTAGTGTTTACTTGATATAGTGAAAGTGGTGATCCTACCTTGTGCATTTTTTATTCAATTGCATATTCTCTATAATGCACAACTCGTGGGGGAGCTATCCTATTTTCTATAAAACACTAATCTTGTGATCCATTTTAAGTGTGTGTTGGTGGACGGCAAGCTGTTTCTTTTTGGTACTTGTGCCATCATGAAACTTTGTAGAGAGCTTGGTTTGTTTGGAACCATCCTCTCTTTTGGGAGTTTGATATCATTTTGTGTGTTCCAATGGATATCTCATTCCTTGATGTATCTTTGATATCTTCCAAGTGATGATTTCTCCATTTGGTATCCTTTTCACTTGGTATTTCCTTGTATTTTGGTATCGTTTCTTGAAAGTCTTGAGCATGCATTTTAACTTCATGTAGTTCCTTTGGCATGCTTTCTTTCTTTGACCCAACATATAAGGGAAAGTCCACCAAGTCTCAAATTGGATGAGATGTGCATGAAATTCATTTTCATATCTATATGCACATATCTATGTGGAGTTTGTCCTATGTATTGTTGGTTCTCTAAATCTTTGGTCCCAATGAGTTTGGGTACCATTTTTTTGTGTTGTTGTTCTAGGAACAATTGGAGATGCATTGGATACTCGGCTCATTCAAAAGGAAGGTGTTGTCACCATGTGCTTATTGGAGTCAAGCTAGGATGATCAATGAACTACTTTCTACCTTCAATTGGTATCTACTACATCCTTCCAATGATATCTCGGTAACAAGTATCATCATCTACTACATGCACACATTATTGCATCAATCGTGTGTAGGTTGTATCATGGCATGTTATTCTTTCTTTCTTGTGATACTTGTTTCCTTTCTCAAAGCATCCCAACAATGATCTCTTGTTGCTAGTTGTGATGTCTTTGATGGTTGTGTGGTAGGAATTCATTTATATACAATGAGACCATATCTAGCCTTGTGCTATGCTTCCAATCACATATCTTATTGGTATATGTATGACTTCCTTTTGGATATCTTGTTCCTTCGTGTTGTAACTATTTCGGGTGTACATCCTTCTTTGTAGATATATATCATCATGATTTCGTCTACCTAGACCCTTATACACTTGAGAGAAATTACATCTCTAGATGATATCCTTTCTTTCACGTCCACCTTGTCTTTCTTATGTTATTTCTTTGGTGGCTCCGTGAAAGCTTTTGCCTTGAGTGCATGTCTTATCTCGTTGCATCTTGATGCACTCTTGTGTGGTTAAGATTATTTTCCTCATGCTTGTCTTGATGAGGCTTTTGCCATCTTAATTGGTATCCCCTGTCTTGATGAGGCTTTTGCTTTCTATCTTCACCTTGGGTTGTCACAAGTGTTGGTTATTCATTTTGCATATTTAGTGTTCTTGTGAACCCATTTGCTTAGTTGTGTGTGGGAATGAAAGGCTTTGCACCGTGTATCTCATTCATTCGAGACTATGTTGATGCTTATGCTCATCCGTATATTAGTCTTCTCATGTGCTTTGCCATGACTCACACACATCATTTTGGTTGAGCCTATTCTTAAGTTGCCTCTTTTACATGTTGCTCAACCATGTGTTTGTTGCAAGTGCTAGGCTTAGTTTCCTTTATGCTCACTTGCACTTGTTGTATATTTCTATTGATTTGGGGGGAGCTATGATCCTATTTTGTGCACTTTGTATCCAAATACAAAAATTATTATGTGTGCACAAATCATGGGGAGCTTCTCTAGCTTATTTAGAACACTCCTTTGCTCATATCATAATATCCTTCATTCATGTGGCTCATAGGATCTTTGGTCTAGTTGGTTCAATTGATATCCTTTGATTGCTTGCTTCAATTGGTATCTTTTGATTGCTCGATTGCTTGTTTCTCTCCTTGTTATATCTTTGTGGCATATCATTCTTTTGCAATCTTTGGGCCTCAATATAGTTTGTCTTCCTCCAAGTATTTACCATTGGATATGTGTATTGCATTCCACTATATTTTTGTGAGAGATACACAATTTATGGAGGAACACTCTTTATATTGGCCTTCTAATCTTTTCACCTATTTTGGCAATCGATGCCAATGGGGGAGGAGTTTCAGAGAGTTTTGTGGAGAAGTCTTCAGAGTTTTCTCCTTGCTTTGGTTTTGGTTCCTAAGCATTTGCATCCCATTCTCATGCATCATTGGTTGTTTCATTGCATGGTGATGCATAACTCCTTGTATAAACTCTCTTGAAAGTGATTGTCATCAATTACGAAAATGGGGGAGATTGAAAGAACATGCGGTGCCCCCATGTTTGTTTTTGGTAATTGATGACAATCTCTATGGACTAATGGTTGCCTTGAGTTATATTTGAAGGTTTTGTCCATAGGCTTTTCTTGAAGTACATATGTTGGTTTCAAGGAGAGTTTGTGTCGACCAAGGTGCTATTCAAGGAATTACCTAAAAGATCGGTCTTGTGAGAGGTTGATCAAGACTAAGTCAAAGAGTGAATCAAGTTTATCAACACACAAAGCATAGAAGATGTACCGAGAGGGATCAAGTGATACCATGGTATGGTAAGCATTGTCAATTACGCTTTGTGTACTAACCCATGGTCTTTGTGAGAGTTCTTTGTGGGGTTAGGATGCGGTGTGCAAGTTCAAGTGATGCATTACAAAGAGATTAAGTGCTTGAAGCTTTCCATCCATTGTGGTGACAATGGACTTGTGAAGATGAGCCGAAGAGTGACTCGCCCATAGAGGACTATGGGGGAGCAATCATCTAGTCTTGATCGAGCCAATGTAATCAAGAAACGTGGTCCAACTTGAGGGAGTCAAGATCGTCATCATCTAGCTCAAGTGGACCATGTTCAAGACAAAGGTTTGCCCTTGATAGGTTTTCTATTTTACCGGTCTCATGGTGGTAGTTGGGAGACCGGGTTATAGGACCGTTTGCCATACTATCAAGGGGGGCTCTCAAGTTGGTAGCTTGATCGTATCGTTAGTAGAGAGCTCAAACCATTGCATCCTTGCATCATGTTTCTTGGTTCTTGTTTGGTTCTCTTTTTGAGTCTTAGAGCTTATGGTCATCTTGATGACAAGCTTGAGTTCATCAAAAAACGAAGTTCGCATGCATCTTCTATGATGTTTTCGGTGTTGGAGGTTTTACCGGTCTTATACGAGGAAGGGTTCTCACCATTTTCTTATGGGTCTTCTCTAATTTGCTTCTTATTGATATTTATTTCAATATTGTGTTAGCCCATGTCGTTAGCTTTCGAAAAAACTTGGTTTCATCGAATTCGGAGTCCGTTTGCACAAGTTGTGGTTGTTTTGGTAAAGGTTGCAGCGGTACTACCGTGACTAGAGCGGATGTAAATTTTTACTACCGCTCCAGAGCGGTACTATCGCGGCTCCTGAGCAGTAGTACCGCTTCGGACCAAAATCTCGTGTTTTTCTCAGCAGAGGTAGGCACGGAAGTATTTTTTTAGTACCGCTCGCAAGCAATAGTACCGCTACCATTTGCGGTAGTACCGTGAGGTCGAGTGGTAGTACCGTGAGGACGAGCGGTAGTACTGCTCCGGCGGTTCTACTGGCCTTTTGCCTTCTCGCTGTTGTTTTTCAAAGGGGTACTACCGCCCTAGCGGTAGTACCGCTCCTTGGAGCGGTAGTACCGCTCTGTGCGGGATGTGAGCATAACGGTTGGATTTTTCCCACCTATAAAAGGGGGTCTTCTTCCCCATTGAACCTTATCCTTTGAGCTCGTGTTCTTCCCCCATTGTTGACCTTCTTCGAGCTTGCTAACTCTCAATCCCTCCATGGATTCTTGCTAGTTTTTGAGGGAAAAGAGAGAGGAGATCTAGATCCACATTTCCACCAATCACTTTCTCCTCTATGTGAGGGGAACCCAATGGATCTAGATCTTAGAGTTCTTGGTGTTCTCCTTCTTGTTCTTCCTCTCATCTTCCTCCCTAGCATTAGTTGCTTCGCTGGGATTTGAGAGAGAAGGATTTGGGCACTCCGTGTGCCCTTGCCATTGCATTTGGTGCATCGGTTTGAGTTCTCCACGTGATACGTGGAAGTTACAAGTTGAGAATCTTATTACTCTTGGGTGCTTGGTACCCTTGAGCTTGTTACTCTTGGGTGTTTGGATACCCTAGAGCTTGTTTCTCTTGGGTGCCTTGGCGCCCTAGACGGTTGGTGTTGTTTAGAGCTCAATCATTGTGGTGTAAAGCTCCAGGAAAGCGTCGGGGTATCCAATTTGGTTGTGGAGATCGCCCCGAGCAATTTGACGGGTACCGGTGACCGCCCTCAAGGATTGCCAAAGTGTACGGGTTTAGTGCCCGCCCCCAAGGGTCGCCATTTGTATGGGTTCGGTGACCGCCCTCAAGGGTCCCTTAGTGGAATCATGGCGTCCTGCATTGTGCAAGGGGGTGAGGAGATTACGGTGGCCCTGGTGTCTTCTTCGGGAGCATTGTGCCTCCACACCGCTCCAAATGGATATTAACATCCGCAAGGGTGTGAACTTCGGGATACATCATCGTCTCCGCGTGCCTCGGTTATCTCTTACCCAAGCCCTTTACTTATGCACTTTACTTTGTGATAGCCATTTTGTTCTTTGTCATATATCTTGCTATCACATAGTTTCTTATCTTGCTTAGCATAAGTTGTTGTTGCACATAGGTGAGCCTAGTTGTTTTAGGTTTTGTGCTTGACAAATCAACCGCTAGGTTTATTCCGCATTTTTTCAAGCCTAAACCGTAATTATTTTAAAGCACCTATTCACCCCCCCTCTAGGCGAGATCTTCGATCTTTCATTAGGGAACCTTAACCATCTTTGATCAACGAGCTAGTCTAGTAGAGGCTTACTAGGGACATTGTATTTGTTTATGTATTCACACATGTATTTAAGTCTCCGGCCAATACAATTCTAGCATGAATAATAAACCTTTATCATGAACAAAGAGATATGATAATAACCAATTTATTATTGCCTCTAGGGCATATTTACAAAAGTCTCTCACTTGCACTGGAGTCAATAATCTAGTTCACATCGCTATGTGATTAACCCCCAATGAGTTTTGGGGTTTTATCATGTTTTGCTTGTGAGAGAGGTCTTAGTCAATGGGTCTGCAACATTCAGATCCTTGTGTACTTTGCAAATCTCAATGTCTCCGTCCTTGATCCAATCACGAATGGAGTTGAAAAGGGCATTAAATATGTGCTTCATACATAAACCCGCCTCAACGCTCGGTTTGGAACTACTTTAACATTTGCTCCACTTGACGTGTCATGTTCGAGACTCAGGGTCATCCAGATCTGCGTCAAAGCCTACATTGACGTAAAAATTTATGACAAACTCTTTGTTACCTCCATAAATGAGAAAAAATTCCTTAAATAACTTTAGGATAATTATTTGACCGTTGTCCAGTGATCCATTCTTGGATCACTCTACTACCTCCTTGCTAGACTCATGGCAAGGCACACAACAGGTCTGGTACATAGCATGGCATACATTATAGAGCCCATGGCCGAGACATAGGGGGCGGCTTTCGCCCTTTCTCTTCCTTCTGCCGTGGTTGAGCTTTGAGTCTGACTCAACTTCACACCTTGCAATGTAGGCAAGAAATTCTTCTTTGACTGGTCCATTTTGAACTCCTTCAAAAACCTTGTAAGGTATGTGCTCTGTGAAAGTTTTATCAGGCGTCTTGATCTATCTCCATAGATCTTGATGCCCAATACGTAAGATGCTTTATCCAAGCCTTCCTTTGAAAAACTCCTTTCAAATAACCCTTTAATGCTTTCCAAAAATTCTACATCATTTCCAATCATCAATATGTCATCCGCATATACTATCAGAAATGTTACTGACCTCCCACTTACTTTCTTGTAAATACAAGCTTCTCCACAAACTTGTATAAACCCATAACTCTTTTATCACCTCATCAAAGTGCATGTTCCAACTCCAAGATGCTTGCACAAGTCCATAGATGGATCGATGGAGATTGCATACTTTGTTAGCATCCTTGGGATCGACAAAACCTTCTGGTTGCATCATATACAACTCTATCTTAAGAAACCGATTAAGGAATGTCGTTTTGACGTCCATTTGCCAGATCTGATAATCATAAAAATACGACAATAGCTAACATAATTCTAACATACTTAAGCATCGCTATGTGTGAGAAAGTCTCATCATAGTCAACCCCTTGAACTTGTCGGAAACCCTTTGCGACAAGTCGAGCTTTGTAGACGGTTACATTACCATCAGTGTTTGTCTTCTTTTTAAAGATCCATTTATTCTCAATGGCTTGTCGATCATCGGGCAAGTCCAGCAAAGTCCATACTTTTGTTCTCATACATGGATCTTGTCTCGGATTTCATGGCCTGAAGCCATTTATCAGAATCTGGTCTCATCATAGCTCCTTCATAGTTTGTAGGTTCACCGTTGTCTAACAACATGACTTCCAGGACAGGATTACCATACCACTCTCATGCGGAACATACCCTGGTCAACCTACAAAGTTTAGTAGTAACTTGATCCAAAGTTTCATGATCATCATCATTAGCTTCCTCTTCGGTTGGTGTAGGCATCATGGGAACTGCTTTCTGTGATGTGCTACATTCCAATTCAAGAGAAGGTATAATCCCACTCACTTCTTTCAAGAGAAATTCCTTCTCTAGACCCATGGCAACAAAGATCTTGCCCTTGGATCTGTGGTAGAAGGTATACCCAATGGTCTCTTTAGGGTGTCCTATGAAGACGCACTTCTTCGCTTTGGGTTCGAGCTTATCAGGCTGAAGCCTTTTGACATAAGCGTCACAACCCCAAACCTTAAGAAACGACAGATTAGGCTTCTTGTCAAACCATAACTCATATGATGTCGTCTCAACAGATTTAGATGGTGCCCTATTTAAAGTGAAAGCGGTTGTCTCTAATGCATAACCCCAAAATGATAGTGGCAAATCGATAAGAGACATCATAGAACGACCATATCCAATAGAGTATGATTATGATGTTCGGACACACCATTACGATGTGGTGTTCCAGGTGGCGTGAGCTGTGAAACAATTCCACATTGTCTTAAATGCATACCAAACTCATAACTCAAATATTCACCTCCACGATCAGATCGTAGAAACTTTATTTTCTTGTTATGATGATTCTCCACTCCACTCTGAAATTCCTTGAACTTTTTAAATGTTTCAGACTTGTGTTTCATTAAGTAAATATACCCATATCTACTCAAATCATCTATGAAGGTAAGAAAATAACGATATCCACTGCGTGCTTCAATACTCATTGGACTGCATGCATCGGTATGTATTGTTTTCAATACGTCACTAGCTCGATCCATTGTTCCAGAGAATGGAGTTTTAGTCATCTTGCCCATAAGGCATGGTTCACATGTCTCAAATGATTCATAATCAAGAGACTCGAAAAGTCCATCAGCATGGAGTTTCTTCATGTGCTTTAGATCAATATGACCTAAGCGGCAGTGCCACAAATATGTTGTACTATCTTTATTAACTTTGCATCTTTTAGCATTAATATTATGAATATGTGTATCACTACGGTCGAGATTTAACAAGAATAAACCATTCACAAGGGGTGCATGGCCATAAAAGATGTTACTCATATAAATAGAGCAACCAATATTCTCTGACTTACATGAATAACCATCTCGCAATAAACAAGATCCAGATATAATGTTCATGCTTAAAGCAGGCACCAAATAACAATTATTTAGGTTTAAAACTAATCTCTAAGGTAGATGTAGAGGTAGCGTGACGACCAGTGGCGGATCCAGGATTGGAGCAAGCCCCAGGCCCAGAAAAAAAAATTGTCGCGAGAGAAAAATTTAAAATCCATCAAGCTACAACTACCTCAAAAGAATACCTCAAATATGGCTCAATTGCACCAAAAATTTAGAATTTAAACGCAATGCTTAAAGATACAACAAAATAGATAAAAAAGATGACAAGAACTAAGAACAGTACGTGCAGTAAAAAGAGTACCAAATCAATTGTTTGCTTCATCAGTGTCTTCCATAACTTGATCAACGGTGGAAGAAGAGCCAACACCTTAGAGAAATCAGAAGCAAAATTTCATGAGACAAGACATAAACATTAAGTGAAACAATTAACATTGTATAAAGTTGAAACTTACTACTACGACGAGGTAAAGTTCCTTTGCGAAATCTATAGCCTTGAAAGCGATATATAATAGCATCATCATCAACCTTTGCAAATATTTCTTGCTCAATATTTGACACCATGGAATAATTCAACCAATCATCACCCATCTTATTCCTCAACTCAGTCTTGATAATACTCATAGCTGAGAAAGCTCTTTCCACTGATGCGGTTGCAACAAGCAAAATCAATGCCAACTCAATATTATCATGTTGTTCTTGTAAAAACACCTCTTCATCATCTCTTTTACAAGAAGCATTGACGATGTTGACAATCAAAGTTATGTGGTTAAAGAAATCCAATACAGAGGAACAACACTTGGCAGCAGCAACAACCACTAACTGCAACTAATGGGCAAAGCAATGAATATAAAATGCATAAGGATTTTCATCTAATATCAGCCTTTGCAACCCAAAAAATTGTCCTCTCATGTTAGAAGCTCCATCATACCCTTGCCCTCTCAGTTTAGACACAGAGAAGCCATGTTTAATCCAAAGCTACTTTTAGAGAAGCTGTCCTTGTGTCACCAGCATGCTTAATCCCAATGAACCTCTCAATCGCATACCCATGTTTATCAACATACCTACGTAACACAAAGAAGCACGAGAAATCAACAATTAGATACTACATTACTACTATTAGTAAGGAACAAAACAACAACTAACATAAAAGATACAAAGTTACTAACCTTAAAACCATAGCCATTTGATCCTTTATTGATGCATCTCTGGACTCATCAACAAGTAAAGAAAATTTTCTATTTCCAATATCATCAATAATTGCTTTGGTGGTCTCTTCTGCACAAGCTTGACATAGTTGCAATTGTATCCCATGTGAAGTCATCAAATGGTTCCCGCATGCACTATCAAGCAAAGTCTTAGCATTTGAATCCTTCTCCCTGTACCAACTCATCATCTCCAAAAAATTCCCCCTATTCTTTGAGCTTGAGCTCCAATCATGACCACGAAAAGGAAGATCTTGTAATAGAAGAAATCTGATAACACCCAAAATAATGACAAGACGAGCTCTATATTCTTCTTAGCTCTTTTTGGTGCCATGATCGAGCACATTTACCATGGATTGCCTTTGATTTTTGAATGCCACATATTGTTGTCTAGCTTTATTGTGAGCACTATCATGTTTACCAACATGTGTATGAATAATACTAAGTCCATCCTTCCAATTTTTAAACCCTACTGTTGTCAATGCCTCAACACCATAGTTTTCTGCTCTAGGTTTCTTAAAAAGAAAGCAATAGAAACAAAAGGTCGCCTCCTTAGCAACACTATATTCCAACCAATCCGAATGCTTCCCGAACCATTTAGCTTGAAAGGATCTCTTTTTCAAAGATGTTCCTCTAGTTTCTTTTTTAAATTTATGTCCAGTTGGTTGGCATGGACCCATATTTACATACATCCTTCTAGCGACATCTCTAATGTCCGGATCTAAGCTTTTAATAGGTTTCCTAAGACCAGGATCAGGTTGAATATCACCTTCCCTCAGTTGACCACGAGCAGAATCTGGAATATTACTTTCTCGAGTTGAGATTGAAGGCGGGTTGTTTGAAGTCAAAGGCGGTGGTCCCATTTCTCTATTGGTTTCATTTTCTGGAGTTGCTTCAGTCAGCCCCTTCATTTCCTCCAGCTAAAACCCTGGGTGTAGACACTTCTGTTGCTGCCACCCATGAAAAATATCTCTTCATCTTTTATTCTACAAAATGAAGTGAAATTGATATTCAGTTGATATTAACAGTAGCAACAGCAACATTCACAAAGAACTGGCTATGAAATTGATATTAATAGTAGCAACAACATCATTCACATTCAAATACAGCAGGCAGCAGATCAAAAATGTTCAATCTTTAAAATTTCTATCAACATTCAACATCAGTCGATTGTCAACAGGCAACAGCCATTACCAATGCAGCAGACGGAGAGAAGGAGACAGGAGAGGCCGAAGCAGAGCAGGCGAGATGGCGAGCAGTGGAGCAATAGGGACAGCAAGGCAGCAAGGGGACGGCGGGGGCGCGAGCCGGCGAGCGGCGGAGGCGCGGAGCAGAGCAAGCCGCCAGCGGCTACCGAGCAGGGGACGAGCGAGCGGTAGAGGGACCTGGGATGGCCGGGGCCAGGAGGCGCCGGAGCGGAGAGGAGTCACGGGTGGCGGGGGTTCCCTGCTCAGCGTGGCTAGGTCTGGAGCTCTGGCCTCTGGCCTCTATGCGTCAGGCGAGCTGGGGTGTGAGTGTGTCCACGAACTTGGGCTGGGCCCTGGCTGTGTATTGGGCTAAGGCGCTAAGCCCCAGGCCCAATTCAAAAACATGCCTAGGTAATAACTTAAAAAAACCACGCCCCGGGCCTGGGCCCTGGGGGCCTGGGGCCCAGATCTGCCCCTGGTGCCGACGGAGATCACATCAACCTTGGAACCATTTCCGACGCGCATTGTCACCTTGTCCTTAGCCATTCTTCATTTACTCCATAGCTCCTGTTTCGAGTTACTAATATTAGCAACTAAATCGATATCAAATACACAGATGCTACTACAAGCACTAATGTCGTACACATTGATAACATGTATACCAAATATACCTTTGTTGACGTTGCCAGCTGATATGTCTCCAACGTATCTAATATTTTTATTGTTCCATGATGTTATATTATCATTCTTGGATGTTTTACATTCATTTTATAGCAACTTTATATCATTTTTTTGGGACTACCTATTCACATAGTGCCTAGTGCTAGTTGCTGGTTTTTGCTTGTTTTTTTACTTTGCATAATATCACTACCACACAAAGTCCAAATGCCACGAAACTTTTTGGAGATTTGTTTTGCCCAGAAGACAACTTGGGAGCCAAGGAAGTGCCAGAGGGGAGGCCCGTGGGGCCTACCACCCACCTGGGCGCGCCAGAGGCCCCTAGCGCGCCCTAATGGGTAGTGGGGCCCATGGAGGTCCTTTCCACCCCCTCTCAGCTCTATAAATATCAAAATATTCCAGAAACCCTAGGGGAGTCGACGAAACACAATTCCAGCCGCTGCAAGTTCCAGAACCACGAGATTCAATCTAGAGCCCTATTTCGGCACCTTCCATAGCGAAACACGGTCATGGAGGGGTTCATCCTCCTCCTTGGTGCTCCTCCAATGATGCGTGAGTAGTTTACCACATATCTACAGGTCCGTAGGCAGTAGCTAGATGGCTTCTTCTCTCTTTTTGATTCTCAATACAATGTTCTAGGAGACCTATTTGATGTAATGACTTTTTGCGGTGTGTTTGTTCGGATACGATGAATAGCAAGTTTATGATCAGTTCTATCTATGAATATTATTTTAGTCTTCTCTGATCTCTTATATGCATGACTATTATAGCCTCGTATTTCTTCTCCGAAACTTGTTTGGTTTGGCCAACTAGATTGATTTTTCTTGCAATGGGAAGAGGTGCTTTGTGATGGGTTCGATCTTGCGATGTCCTCACCCAGTGATAGAAGGGGTAGCGAGGCACGCATGTATCGTTGCTACTAAGGATAAAATGATGGGGTCTATCTCTACATAGATAGGTCTTGTCTACATCATGTGATCGTTCTTATTGCATTACTCCGTTTCTCCATGAACTTTATACACTAGATGCATGCTGGATAGCGGTCGATGTGTGGAGTAATAGTAGTGGATGCACGTAGGAGTTGTTCTACTAATCTTGGGCGTGATGCCTACATACATGATCGTTGCCTTGGATATCGTCATAATTATTTGCTCTTCTATCAATTGCCCAAAAGTAATTTGTTTACCCACCGTATGCTATTTTCTCGAGAGAAGCCCCTAGTGAAATCTACGCCCCCCGGATTGTTTCCTATCATATTGTTTTTAGATCTATTATTCCAAAAATCCAAAAATACCTTACTGCACTTTTTCTTTATTTATTTTATTTTGTGTTTTCGCTAGATCTATTTGTCCAGTCTCATACAATTTAATCTATCTCAATATCGAGGAGGGATTGACAACCCCTCTTGCGCGTTGGGTTGCAAGTATTTGTTATTTGTATGTAGGTACTATTTACATAGTGTTGTTTGTTTCTACTACTAGATTGATAACCTTGGTTTCATAACTAAGTGAAATACTTACCGTTGTTGTGCTGCATCATCCTCTCCTATTCGGGAAAATGCCAACGCAGATACAAGCAATCACCAGCCTTCTTATCTGCCAAGTACTTGGGGCAGTTCCGCTTCTAGTGACCATTCCCCTTGCAATAGAAACACACAGTACCAAGTTTGGGTCCAGCCTTGGGTTTCTTCACGGGAGCGGCACCCTGCTTGTCATTCTTCTTGAAGTTCCCATTCTTTCCATTGCCTATCTTCTTGAAACTGGTGGTCTTATTAACCATCAACACTTGATGCTCTTTCTTGATTTCTACCTCCACGGCCTTAAGCATCACGAATAGCTCGAGGATCGTTTTCTCTATCCCTTGCATACTATAGTTCGTCACAAAACCCTTATGGCTTGGTGGCAGTGACTGGAAAACTTTGTCAACCATTGTCTTATCTGGAAGATTAACTCCCACTTGATTCAAGCGATTGTAGCACCCAGAAACTCTGAGCACATGCTCGCTGTTCTCCTCCATCTTACAGGCAAAGAACTTGTTAGGGGTCTTATACCTCTCAACACGAGCATGAGCCTGAAATACCAATTCCAGCTCTTGGAACATCTCATATGCTCTGTGCCATCCAAAACGTTATTGGGCCCCTGGTTTCTAAGCCGTAAAGCATGGTGCACTAAGCTATCAAGTAGTCATCAGAACGTGCCTGTCAGACGTTCACAACATCCACTTACGATGCTAGAGGGGTTGGCACACCGAGCGGTGCATCAAGGACAGAAGCCTTTTGTGCAGCAGTGAGGACAATCTTCAGACTACGGACCTAGTCTGCATAATTGCTTACAATATCTTCCAACTTAATCTTTCTCTAGGAATGTATTAAAAATAGGGAGCTACAACGCAAGCTATTGATCTACAAAACAATTTACAAATACAATTAAGACTATGTTCATGATAATTAGTTCAGTTAATCAAATTACTAATGAACTCCCACTTAAATCAACATCTCTCAAGTTGTCTAAGTGATACTTGATCCAAATCAACTAACCCATGTCCGATCATCACGTGAGATGGGATAGTCATCAATGGTGAACATGTCACGCCCAATATGCGAACCTATCCGAGAGGAACTTGAAGGTCCCACCAAGGATAGAGCCGCATATTGAAACACTTTTGCAAGGTGGATATCATTACATCGTACCATTACATAATAGTTGGGGAACATACAAAAGGCACACAAGTGCCACAAGAATACATCATACTTCATACATGAGAACAACATCTGACTACGGATGTAACACAAACAGAAACTCAAACAATATCCACCCTGCTAGCCCAGGCTACCGACCAGGAATCTATCCTAAGATCAACAAAGAAGAAGAACTTCAAAACAAGTAAACATCGCTCTCACGTCATGATCATCGCATTACCTGTACCTACAACTGTTGTTGTAGTAAACTATGAGCCACGAGGACTCAGCAATCCCATTACCATGGGTATCAAGACTAGCAAATCTTAATGGTTATGGAATGGATAGGTGGTGAGGTTGCAGCAAGCGACTAAGCATTGTATGGTGGCTAACTTACGAGTACAAGAGTAAGATGAGAAACTACGCAAACGGTCTCAAACTAGTAATGATCAAGCAGTGATCCTGAACTACTTACGTTCAAACATAACCCAACCGTGTTCTCCTCTCGAAACTTCCCTGAAAAGAGATAGTCACGGTTATGCACGCGGTTGATGTATTTTAGTTGGGTTTACTTCAAGTTCACTACAACCGAATATTAACAAATTCCCATCTGCCACATAACCGCGGGCACGGCTCTCGAAAGTGTGAACCCTGTAGGGGTGTCCCAACTTCGCCCATGACAAGCTCACGATCCGCGGATACAATCCTCCATCTCGGGACCCTCCAATCAGACTCGGAATCCTGGTGCACAAGACATTTCGACAATAGTAAAACAAATCCAGCAAGACCTCCTGGTGTGCCAACACCCTGATAGTAGCCGCGCGTATCTCGTCTCGGGCCACGACCAGATGGGACAAGCTACGAGTAAAACCAGGTCCTCAGGTTTCACCGTGGTGGCCCTACAGGCTGCCCGTTTGGGACCAACACCATCAGCACTGGCCCCCCTATTTATGTGGAATAAAGAATCCTCAGATTCATGATGCCCTATGCCAATTAATTATTTAGTTCAATATTAGTATGGCAAATGTTAAAACCAATGTTGGGCCTTGCTGGAAGAGTTTTATTCAAAGCGAACTGTCAAGAGGGGCCCATAAACCCTCACCGTGTTAGGGACGCAAAATCAAGGAACATAACACCAGTATGATGGAAACTAGGGCGGCAAGAGTGGAACAAAACACCAGGCAAAAGGCTAAGCTTTCCACCCTTTACCAAGTATATAGATGCATTAATTAAAATAAGAGATATTGTGATATCCCAAGATACCCATGCCCCAAGATAGAACAAACTGCAACTGCACCTGCAACTAGCAACGCTATAAGAGGGGCTGAGCAACGCTATCCAACTAGACGTGTCTTTCTCTCCAGGTCGCACTTTGTATCGTTCATACCACTAAGTACTACTACGTGTGGTCTCCGACCCAGAAGTGGAAGAAGTGGAGACGTTGTACCACGCTGTTTGTTTTACGCTGGGCTCTACCACGCTGTTCATGTCCCACTCCTTTCACTGACGAGTGGGACATCCAACACGTGCCGTGTTTGGCATCCTTCGTCGTAAGAGTTGAAACGCTAGCATTCATCAGAAGTAAAAAATAATTATAAATCAGCAGTGATACTATTTTTTTGCGAACCAATTAGTAGTGATACTATACCACGCGGTTTCCTTGCTCCTCGATATCGGAAAGAATACTTCCATTCGCCAACATGTGGGACGTCGACCATCCTGGTCCACTTGCCATGCACGCAGAACTCCAAGGGAGAGTCACCCAGGTCGTCACTGTCGGTGTCAAAACCGGCGGATCTCGGGTAGGGGGTCTTGATCTGTGCGTCTTAGGCTGATGGTAACAGGAAGCAAGGGACACAATGTTTACCTAGGTTCGGGCCCTCTCGATGGAGGTAAAACCCTACTTCCTTCTTGATTAATATTGATGATATGAGTAGTATAAGAGTAGATGTACCACTAGATCGTAGAGGCTAAACCCTAGAAGCTAGACTATGATGATTGTGATTGTAATTGTGATCGACATTCTAAGGACCAACCTCTATGGTTTATATAGATACCGGAGAGGGCTAGGGTTTACATGGAGTTGGTTACAAGGAAGGAAATACAATATCCAGATCGCCAAGCTTGCCTTCCACGCAAAGGAGAGTCCCATCCGGACACGGAACGGAGTCTTGAGTCTTGTATCTTCACGCTTCAATAGTCCGGACGATGTACATAGTCCGGCTGTCTGGATACCCCCTAATCCAGGACTCCCTTAGTAGCCCCTGAACCAGGCTTCAATGACGATGAGTCCGGCGCGCAGTCTTGTCTTCGGCATTGCAAGGTGGGTTCCTTCTCCGAATACTCCAAGGTAATTATCGAACACTTAAACTATGTTCGGATCCGCAAAATGATCTTCACATACTTCCGTAGAGAGAATGGTATTTCACAAATGCAATTTGCTGACAAATTTTTAGATGACGTGATATGACATTACGGTCGGGTCATTATTCGAACCGTTTTCACACAACCAGCCATAGCGCAGATTGTGAGGCGGTTTCCTTGACACGTCTTGTCAAAGAAGAGATCGTGTCCCCTTATCACGGGATTCTCATCAATACGGGTATGGGTAATCCCACCACGCCATCAATCGTGGTGCTTGGGAAGTAAGCGATTCTCAACGGGCGAGTGGGGAGGCGCACCGCTTTTGTCGCCTCTATAAAGGGATAAGAGTTCCCATTTTTACCCATGCCTTCTTCCTCCTTTGCCCACTCTCGCCCCCTCGAGCTCCAGCGCCCAAGCCCAAGTCTTCTCCGCATAGCTAAACATGTCCGGAGCAGGAGGCAAGTGGGTGGCCTCCACCGTGAAGGAGAAGCATATCGCAAATCTTTGGGCGGCCGAATACTTGGCCGCAGACATCGCGCACCGGCTACCGGACAAAGGGCAGGCCATTCCAACCCCAGAACCTCACAAGAGGGTCGTGTTTGTCGCCCACTTTGTCCATGGACTAGGATTTCCACTTCATCCCTTCGTTCGCGGGCTCATGTTCTACTACGGGCTAGATTTCCATGATCTAGCCCCAAATTTCGTTCTCAACATCTCGGCGTTTATCGTTGTGTGCAAGGCCTTCCTCCGCATCAAGCCTCACTTCGGCCTGTGGCTGCAAATCTTCTGCGTGAAGCCGAAGATCGTGAGCGGCCAGCAAGCGGAGTGCGGAGGGGCCATGGTGGGCAAGATGCCTAACATCACCTGGCTTGACGGCTCCTTTGCGGAGACCGTGAAAGGGTGGCAGTCGGGGTGGTTCTACATCACCGAGCCGCGCAATGCCAACTGGGCGGTGGCCCCCGAGTTCCTATCCGGAACCCCCATGCGGCTCACCTCCTGGGAAAAGAAAGGCCTGGCCTGGGGCGAACCTACAGAGCTGACCGGACTCCAAAACTGCATTAAGAGCATGAAGGACAAAAACATCAAGCTTGTCAACATAATCCAGGTCATGCTCGTTCGTCGGATTCTTCCATGCCTAAGGCGGACATTCAATCTGTGGGAGTTCGTCCCCGCCGAGCACCAGACGCTTCGAAAGCTCTATGACATGACGCACAAAGGCGCATGGAAGGTGCTGTTCAAGGCCTCCGAAGTACCTCCCCCCACATCCGAGGACCGCGGACTTCATGCCGCGCGGCTCCCCAGTCCGGTGAGTTTTCTGACTACCACCGGATTCGGTTCTTCCCAATATATTCATGAGGGAGTCTTAAGTAATTGTGCATATTTGATCAGGAATATGTGGAGACGGCGGAGTAGATTGACTGTCTGGCTCCGCTGCCAGAAGGCCCAACTGATGCTCTCCTGACGGAGATGCTAGTCCCGGCGCCCTACAAGGCACCGGAGAAGAAGGCCGAAAAGAAGGCCCCGGGGACCAGGAAGGGTCTCCGGCATAAGGTTGTACCAGAAGCCTCGTCCGAAGATGATGAGGCACACTCCTCCCCCAAAGGGGAGGAACAAGAGGAAGGGGCCACCCCATCCGGAGAGGATGAGGGGCCCGAGAAGGCGGACCAGGGGGCCGGGAGAGGCCCCCGGCGCAAGGCTGTTATACCCATGTCGTCCAAAGATGACGAGGCAGATTCCTCCCAAGGAGGCGGGGGGAAACATGAAGAAGTTCTGCCTCCCCGCATCGGGGAGGAGAAAAAGAGGAAAGCCGCCTCGGAGGGGGAGGCTAGGACGTCCAAGGAGGGGAAAACGTCCCTTCCGGACTACTCCACCACGGCCGCACATAGCGAGGATGGGTGGCTGCCCAGGGGGAAGCCCCTGGCGAGATCGTAAGTCCCTGCACTCTGTTGTACTTTAGTGCAACTTTGCTTCATAGTATTGTCATGACGCCGAACATGTATGCAGTCCGGCCAGGGTCCATCCCGAGGTATCGTCTTCGGATGGATCCCTGAGTGATTCAGAGATGAACTCACTCCCGACGACCACCACTCCTCAGCCTGCGGATGACACAGAGGTGTTGTCCCAAAGACTCCCAGAGCAGGGGGAGGTGACTCTGGAGACGCCCCAAGGCAGAATTCCAGATGTCGGACACGCGAGGTTCAAGATCCCCGTAGATCGTGTCGATGAGAGCCGCAGCAAGCCGGACTCTCATCTAGATACTGTGCCGGAGCATTCGATGGCTCCGGATGCGGGCAGGTGGCCCCTCACTAGGGAGGGCGAGCCGTCCGTGTCGACAACTTCCGTCACGCCAGAGGCGTCGGATAGTCTGCTGGAAGCGCTTCGCGGCGCTTCCATGGATGACGAGCACCGTACTCTTATGAGTGCGGTGATTTAGAAGGTTCTGTCCACCAAGAGCGGACTGACCAAAGCGTGTACCAGCCTCCTAACAGGCTTTGAGGTAAGTAATAAAAAATGTGGGAAATTACCACCCGATAGGTAGTAGCCCCTGATACTCTGTTTGGTGTTCGAAAAGAAAAGCCAAACGGAGGGTCAATTTTAATCCGCAGGAGTCTAATAATAAGTGTGCATGTGAATAAGCAGGCTGTGCTGCTTGCCACTACTGTCCGCACAGCCGAGGTCGCCGGACTAAAGCGGGACCTGGAGCAGGTGCAGGGAGAGCTAGACCTCACGAAGAGGCAGCTCAAAGAGAACAAAGGTGAGTAATTCCCCGCTCTTACACAATGAAGGATAGATAAAATTGGTTAGTCTAACGACGAAGCGTCGTGACTGTGTAATAGGGGCCACCACCGAAGTGGCGTCCCTGAAGAAAGCGTTGTCCGAGGCCGAAGACAAGGCGGCCATGGAATGCAAGGAGCGCAAAAAGCAAGATGCTAGAGTGGGCGAGGTACAGCAAGAGCTCCGGGACCTCAGCAAGAAGTTCGAGTCCGTGGAGCATGATCTGAAGATGAAAGAGGCCGAGCTTGCGAGGGCCCTTGTGAGTATGAAAGATGCCAAGGACGAAGCCAAGAAGGCACAACAAGAAATCCAGGCGGCCAAGAAGATAGCGGCGGGTAAGACATTCTTTATGCAAAGCAAACATGTGGAGGAGGCATTTCTGTTACTTACCCGAATTCGGAGCTCTCCAGGGGCATTCACAGATCTGCCATGCAGTGTCTCAGACGCCGCGGAGTTCTACCGTGCCAAGGAGGGGAGCTCCATGGAGAAGCTGTTCTGGTCCCAGTATGCTGGGGCCGAACACCCAATGCCTCTGAGTGACCAACTGAAGCAGTTGGTCGAACTCCACAGGGCGGCCGAAGTGGCTATGAAAGATTTCATAGTCCGGATGTGGCCTGGTGAGCCCCTGCCCACTAGCTACTTCAGCTCGATCAAGCGGATGGTGAATGCCTGTCCGCGGCTTGAAGTTACCAAGCGATCCATTTGCATTGAGGGTGCCCGCCGGGCCTTTGCCCGCGCGAAGGTGCATTGGGGCAAGCTGGATGTGGAGAAGCTGGTGAAGGACGGGCCACCGAAGGGCAAGGCGCATCGCTGTCCCGAGAAGTACTATGATGGCGTTATGAAGGGCGCTCGTCTCGTGGCCGATGAATGTACCAAGGACAAGATCTTTGACTGAATGTACCTCAGCCGCTGTTGTAATTTAAAGACGAAGTTACTTGTGCTATGTAGCACTGTTTAATTTAAAATATTACCTTCTGTGCGGCTGTTTATAAAATTCTAAAAGTAGGCCAGTCGTCGGCTTCCGCCCCCACATAACTAGTACCGGGGTGTTCCTGGAAAAACCCGGATACTCTTTATCCAATTTTTTGATCCCTTAAGGAGGTATCCGGCGCAGCGAACAAGGCAATCGGACTATGCGGCTTTATAACTTTCACTTAGCCATAGAAGTTTATGATTTTAAATTTTGGCGAAGCCCCTAGAATTCGGATGGCCGAATTGGGGTGCTATATACGCCTAAATCGGACGAGGCTGATTCATCGCTTAAAGTGGAAAAAATCTTTAAGGATTTTAAGACCTCTCGAACAGCGACTAGCTCTCGCCACATCACGCCGGTCAATTTCGGCTTTCTATACTAAGGTGCTCGTCCGGAAGAACCGGGACACAATCGCAGTAGTTCTCCCTGCGCTACCTTAGCCGATATAATGGAACGTAAGGTACCAAAACAAGGGAGCCGGGCAAACCCAACTATTGACCCAAGACGTGATTGAGAGCTGATGCATATAGTGCTATAAGTTCGGGGTGCCGCACTAATGAAAGTGTTTGGACTTGCTTTGCCATTTTATGAGGCGCCATACGAAGCCCCTGGCAAACTAGTCGTACCAAGGTGTACGAATGCAACATTAAATAAATATTTGCAAGAAAATGCGCAAATAGGAATAGTAAGCTGACGCTATATATTATCTCCCATTGATGAATAATACTTTTAAGCGTACTTTACAATGGTAGCATTTAAGCAGTAGTAAATAGGACTATTTAACATGTCCTATCCAAGGGCAGGCTGCATGTAGGTATATAAAACAGGTATAATGATCGTGAACAGATTCCACCTGGGTATTTCCTTTTGTGCGCAAAGCCTGTTGCCTCCTTGGTTTTCTCTCCTATGTAAGTCCGACAATCCGGCTATTCTGAAGAGGCTGCCCTAAAGCAATGTCCTGAAAGGTAAAAAGGGAAGGTTATGAAGGTATGCTGCAGTGATACCGCACTGTTGATTGAGTCATTGCTACGCCTCCGCCTATGCCCATGGTATTTTGAGTGCGTAATTGTGTACGCGTGGCACAAATGCTGCTTTGATGGGGCTTGAGCGGAGGCCAGACTGCTAGTCGCGCTCTTGCGTGCCTGATGATCCTGTTGCGGGGTACTCCGGACTCGCTTGACGGTGCTCGAGGTTGTCATCGCTGGATTGGTGGTTTGTCGGAGGAGGCCGCATTGTACTTCCGCCGCGAGGGCAGCAGTATGCTCTTTTGTTCGGAGAGAGCGGTCCATGTTTCCGTTGACTGTTATGACCCCGCGCGGTCCTGGCATCTTGAGCCTGAGGTATGCATAGTGTGGTACCGCATTAAATCTAGCGAATGCGGTTCGTCCGAGCAGTGTGTGGTAACCACTATGGAAAGGGACGATATCGAAGATTAACTCTTTACTTCGGAAGTTATCCAGAGATCCGAAGACCACTTCCAATGTTATAGAGCCTGTACAACGGGCCTCTACTCCATGAATTACACCTTTAAAGGTGGTTTTGGTGGGCTTGATCGTTGAAGGGTCGATGCCCATTTTACGCACTGTGTCCTAATAAAGCAGGTTCAGGCTGCTACCGCCGTCCATAAGGACTCGCGTGAGGTGGAATCCGTCGATGATTGGGTCTAGGACCAATGCGGCTGAGCCGCCGTGACGGATGCTAGTAGGGTGATCCCTACAATCAAAGGTGATCGGATAGGCTGACCATGGGTTGAATTTGGGGGCGACTGGCTCCATCGCATAGACGTCCTGTAGTGCTCGCTTCCGTTCCCACTTCGGGATGTGGGTGGCGTAGATCATGTTGACCGTTTTCACCTGGGGGGGGGGGATTTTTTTCTATCCCCCCGTGTTCGGACGCCAGGGCTCTTCGTCATCATTGCTGTGCAGCCCCTTGTCCTTGTTTTTGGCGTTTATTTTGCCGGCCTGTTTGAACACCCAGTAGTCTCTGTTGGTGTGGTTGGCTGGCTTGTCCGGGGTGCCATGAATTTGGCACGAGCGCTCCAGTATACGGTCCAGACTGGACGGTCCTTGATTGTTTCTTTTGAACGGCTTCTTCCGCTGACCGGACTTGGATCCGCTGAATCCGGCGTTGACTGCCGTGTCTTCAAGGTTGTCGTTGTTGTTCCGTCTCTTATGTCTATTGCGCCATGGCTTGCCATTTTTCGTGGACATCCGAAGTGCCAGAATGTGGCGTAGTGCTACTGCGGGCCAACCAGCTGTCCTTGCCCGCGCAAAAGCGGGTCATTAGTGTTCTGAGAGCTGCCATGGACTTGGGTTTTTCCTGGCCGAGGTGCCGGGTGAGCCGCTCGTCACAGATATTATGCTTGAAAGCCGCCAGGGCTTCGGCGTCCGGACAGTCGACTATTTGGTTCTTTTTAGTTAGGAACCGAGTCCAGAATTTCTTGGCTGACTCTCCGGGCTGTTGAGTAATGTGGCTCAAGTCATCGGTGTCGGGTGGTTGCACATATGTGCCCCGGAAGTTGTCGAGGAATGCGTCTTCCAGGTTTTCCCAACTGCCAATGGAGTTTGTTGGCAGGCTGTTTAGCCAGTGCCGGGCAGGTCCTTTGAGCTTAAGGGGAAGATACTTGATGGCGTGTAGATCGTCTCCGCGGGCCATGTGAATGTGGAGAAGGAAATCTTCGATCCATACTGCGGGGTCTGTTGTGCCATCGTATGATTCGATGTTTACGGGTTTGAGCCCTTCTAGGAATTCATGATACATCACTTTGTTAGTGAAGCAGAGGGGGTGTGCGGCGCCTCTATGCCGGGCTATGTGGCTACGCAGTTCGAATTGGTCTGGGTGGCTGTGTTCGGCCCGGCCGGACTTGTTGATAGTGTATCCGATGTGACGGTCATCATCGCGTGCTCTGGCGTGCCCCCGCGATCCGTAGATCGATCTTGGCTGTCCTGCATTGTTTTCCAGTATATCTTGCAGGTCTTGCCTATTGCCCCGGGCCGTAGTGTATTGGCGTGGGGGTGCGGTCTGGATATTCGGGCTGATATGCCATTTTATCCCGGCCACGAGGTGGCCGATCAGCCGTGTGGTGCTCAAGTGCATATTCCTCGGCTGCCAGGACTTCCGTCCATCTATCTGTGAGCATGTCTTGATCAGCTTGGAGTTGCTATTGCTTCTTCTTCAGGCTCCTCGCAGTGGCTATAAGCTGACGCTTGAAGCGCTCTTGCTCTACGGGATCCTCAGGCACGCCGAACTCGTCGTCGCCGAGGCTAATCTCGTCTTTGGAGGGGGGCATGTAGTTGTCCTCTTCCGGATATCCATCCGTCGTCTGTTCGTCTGGGATGACCTGCTCATCTTCCTACTTGGCCTGCTCGATGGCGGGCTGATCAGGGTTGTATTCCTCTTCGGCACCATCCGGATTGTTTTTGTCTCCTGGGCCGGTATTGCTGTGGTGGGGCTTGGAGCGGCGCCGACGACGCCCATGCTTTGCTTTTCTCCCTGAGGGATTATCCTCCGTTGCTTCATCGCCATTGGTTTCCTTCGGAGTGTCCACCATATATATATCGTATGAGGAGGTGGCTATCCACCGCCCCGTGAGCGGTGGTTCCTGTTCCTCTCCTGCATCGTCTTCCATACCGTCGATGTCTTCGGAGTCAAAGTCAAGTACGTTGGTTAAATCATCGACTGTGGCAATGAAGTGGGTGGTGGGTGGGCAACGAATTCCTTCGTCACCAGCTTCCCACTCGAGCCGGACATAGTTCGGCCACGAGCCTCCTGACAAAGAGAGAGACTTTAATGAGTTCAGCATGTGGCCAAAGGGCGAGTGCTGGAAGATATCCGCAGCGGTAAACTCTATTACCGGAGCCCAACCAGGCTCGGCGGGCTCGGGAGTGCATGGACTGGAACCTACAACCGGATACGAGTCCGGGGGTCCGGAGTCACAGGCTTCCCCAGAAGTGAGGCCTATGTTCGGCTCTACCGCCGATGAGTCTGCGGCCTGCGGGGCGGGGTCCATCCACCCGTCCTTGAGCCATGCAGTCTGCTCCGGATTTAGGTCAGGGACTACTGCAGGGGTAATATCCTAAGCATTGTCCGACAGCAGGTCTAAGCCATGCTCATCATGACTGTCCGGCGTTCCTGGCACAGGCCCGACTCCGTCGAAGATCAAGTCTCCGCGGATATCGGCCGTGTAGTTCAGGTTTCCGAACCTGACCTGCGGCCAGGGGCGTAGCTGTCGATCTGCTCCAGATGGCCAAGCGAATTGGCCCGCAGTGCGAAGCCGCCAAACACGAAGATCTGTCCGGGGAGAAAAGTCTCACCCTGGACCGTGTTGTTGACGATGATTGAAGGAGCCATCGAGCCTTGTAGCAACGACACGGAGGAACTCTCAATGAAAGCACCAATGTCGGTGTCAAAACCGGCGGATCTCGGGTAGGGGGTCCCGATCTGTGCGTCTTAGGCTGATGGTAACAGGAAGCAAGGGACACAATGTTTACCCAGGTTCGGGCCCTCTCGATGGAAGTAAAACCCTACTTCCTGCTTGATTAATATTGATGATATGAGTAGTACAAGAGTAGATCTACCATGAGATCATAGAGGCTAAACCCTAGAAGCTAGCCTATGATGATTGTGATTGTAATTGTGATCGGCCTTCTAAGGACCAACCTCTCCGGTTTATATAGACACCGGAGAGGGCTAGGGTTTACATGGAGTCGGTTACAAGGAAGGAAATACAATATACGTATCGCCAAGCTCGCCTTCCACGCAAAGGAGAGTCCCATCTGGACACGGAACGGAGTCTTGAGTCTTGTATCTTCACGCTTCAATAGTCCGGACGATGTACATAGTTGGGCTGTCCAGATACCCCCTAATCCAGGACTCCCTCAGTCGCGCCGCAGTAACAATGACTAATGAGCCATCAAATCATAGGCCCACTTCCTACTTTGATGTTGCTCGGACGAAGGAACCATCATGACTTCGTTGAATTCCGCTTCTTAAAGAAAACTACTGTACCAACAGTACCGCTAGCTACAGTAGTTACTCCAACAGAGGCCTCCTTTCGTTCATAGGATAGGAATTTTATAGGAATATGAAAATCATAGGAAGTGAGATGACATGCATCTCAATTCCTATAGAGAAAGAGATGCCATTTGATGCATAGGATAGGAATTTTTCCATTTAGTCTAGGCTAATGTATTGGTAATTTGCTCTAAAAACTACAGTAGTAACTAGTAGTACTGGTACATGCTCATACTCAGACACAGACACACACACTAACTACTAGTACTACTACTTCTCACATGCTGGCCAGATGCCGTCGTTCTCCTTCCCGGCTTTGTCGGCAACACGCCACCATGCTTGGATCTCCGCCGACCTCTCCGCAGCAGCACGTGCGTCCTTTTCTTTCTTGTGGTAGCGGACCTGTCTTTTCTTGAGTGCTTCCTGACTTTTCGGCTTCCTCTGTGTGGCTTTGGCTACCTCTTGCTCTACCGCCCATTCGGCCTTGGCATCTTCAAATTTCTCCCACATAGTTGTGAGGTCGCGAGCGGCGATGAACTCGGCATGGCGGGATGCCATCGCTTCCCTACCATTTTGTGTGCGGTCGTGGGCGGCGAGGAACTCGACGCGGCGGGGTGCCATCGCTGCCTTACCGGTTAGTGTGCGGCGCGGTGGCATGAACGACGCTTGGTGAGAGCTCTGAGGTGGAGTGGCCGGAGAACCGTATAGTGCGTTGGTTTGCCAAGAGCTCAAGGACAGAAGACGAAGCAAATTTGGATTCCCCTTCAATCCTGGTCATTTATTACCGAGTAAAATGCATTGGCGGTCATTGAACTTGTCTTGATAGCTCACTTTGATCATTGTATACGAGATATGGTGATTATACGGTCACTGGCTCAGCGTATAGCTCCGTATTTGTCTGGTTGACCAGTCAAATAGTCCGCGTGCACCTCATCAGCTCATGTTCTTTATCTATCTATGTGGGCCTACCTGTCAATGGAGAAAGAAATACTGTAAAAACCAAAATTATGCGTATGTGGGGAATCAAACCACGGACTCGTCGCTGCAACACACCCTCGTCAGCCAAATGAAAATGAAATACTTCGTGTTAGACACTCATGCTCACGCTGTCAAAGCATGATAATGCATGCACATTGCCCTCTAAATCAAAGTCCATCTCATGGCGCAACGCAAATGGCGAGCCCATCACCAGCGCGCCCCGGCGGTGCCTGACATTACTGTTTAGACGTTTGATGGAGGCCTACGCGAACGCCGAGCATGTATTCACCTGGCTCAACACCAACTGTCATACTCGGACCGCCTTGCTCATATATCGTCCATCACAACAATAATCTATAAAACAGCCTAGCTAGAGAGGGTACTAAGGTAGTATGGTACGGAGTATGTACTATCGTGAGCGACTGATCTTAGTGCCACTGCACACCGAAACCCCTTCCATCGCTACCACGCGCTTCCCGCCTGAAATGGTCACCGTCTCTCCAGAATGTCAATGCCGCATTCCCCGAACTTAACTGCAGGTGCAATTGGTGTGTCACTGACATGCGGGCCAGATGCCCATTGGGCCCACATGTCAGTAACCCAACGCATCTGCAATTAAGTCACTAAAGCAGCATCCGCATTCACACCCGACGAACCTACTCCGGCACCAGTTGTCCATCCGTCTGCCGTGGCTCATTGCCATTCGCTCGCTATATTAACTTGAGCCCCAGCTCCCAGCCATAGCCAAAGACCCACACTTATTCTCCTCCGGTCCCTTCCTTCTGTCGGCACAACTCCAACCATGGCCTCCTGGCGCTCCGAAGCTCTCTTGGATGTACTGTCGCAGGAGCAGACGAGGGACATCGATGGCTCCGCTCCGGGCGCACTCCAAAGCTCTCTTCGACGTACTGTCGCAGGAGAAAACGAAGGAGATCGCCGGCACCCCCCCGGCTGCCCTCCGCCGCCACGACCACGAAGCCGGCGCGCATGCGCGGGCGCAGCCGGCAACGAGAAAGAGTAGTACACGGTAGGTCGCCGCCGCTCTAGTCCCGGGAAGGCCACTGCTACTCCACTCAGTCGACGCCAAGCTTGGTGGGGTAAACATCGGCGGCTGATTAGCCGCTTGACGGTGACATGGAGGCGGAAATCTTCAGAACCTTTTGCTCCGGAGGAGGAGGTTATCGAGGCGGATGAGGAGGAGGCAAAGGCAATGGACGGCTTTCTCGGGTTCATTGCCGGACATGGTGGTCGGGCGCCGGCGATTGTTTAGATTAGGTTTATAGTAGGTTTTAGTATGGTTTGTGCGAAATATGTAATGAATTTCGTCCAGTTTGTAGGAAAAGTTTTTGAAATGTAATGAATTTCATCCGGTTAATTTGAAATTTGCTTTGTTTGCATGAATTTCGTCCGGTTAGTTCATATAGTTGTCGAAAGGTATGCGGGCAGCATCGGATGGCATCCATCAGTGTCCTCGGACAGATGCCGGTGTAAATTTGTGGGCCAGCATTGGAGATGCGCTAACTATGCTATAATCGCTAACAGTCCTCCATTATTTGGCAGGGAACAGTTATCCCTCGATCAAAATCAGATCCGCGATGTTTCGCACTCCTCCCGCGTAAGAGTGTAAACTCTTGCTTACATAAAAATGGCGCAAGTGGATGGCACTGTAGCACGCCATATCACTCGAACTAGCCCGCCTAACGAGCGGGAAAGCACCGCCCTCGTCATTTTGTTCTGGATTTCTATCGATCGATCACACAAAAATGTTACGCTTCGCAAGTTCTAAAGGAAAAGGCGGCACACTTACGACTCGTATGCGTCGCACCCCCGATAGTCTGGCTCGCACGCTGCTCACCAGAGGGGACACGCGTTGTCTTGCAATTTCACTGACTTGTGGGACCGTAATTGAATAAACTGTCGATAGCCGAAATCTAATCGCTCGACGGGCGTCGGCTGAGAAGAGAGGAGAAGAGATCGCCCGCCCGCCGCGCACGGATTCCAAGAAATATATGGTGATAATGTGAGGTGGGCCATGCTGGAGTCCGGACCGCTCTCACCGCCCTGGCCCCTCAAGACGCCAGCTGCCCGCCGCATGCATGCATAGCAAGTAGTACTCCTTATGTGGAGGAGAGAGAGGCATCGACAAAGTCAAGGAGTGGGCTCTGCAAGAGCCCGTCTCTACACGTGCTCCTAGGTATAAAAAAATAATTCTAAAAAAGGCATAAAAACAATTGTGTCTTAAAAAAAGAAAGGTAAAAAACATTTGAGAGGAAATAGATAGAGGGAAAGTGTGAAAAAGCTGTAAACTGGGCATTACATGAGGAAGGAGGGATTGGTGCACATGCCAAGTTCACTGGGCTGCCGTGTTTCACACTCCACTGTCGTAACAGTCGAGCCAATAGCTTTCATCAAAAATAAACAATGAATACTCGTTGCCCGTCCTCTATATCAGAAAGAATACTTTCATTCACCGACATGTGGGACGTCGACCATCCTGGTCCACCTGCCATGCACAAAATTATCCTGGTCTACCCCGATCATATCGCAGGCCCAACCTTTCCCATTGTAAGTTGTTCAGACGAAGGAACCATCATGACTTCGTTGAATTCCGCTTCTTTAAGAAAACTTACTGTACCCGCAAGACTGCTACCACACGCGAAGATTGGACAACACTATACCACGTCATATCACTAAAACCCACTAGGCCAAACTAGCCCGCCTAGGTCATCTATTTTGGAACGGAGGGAGTATGTCTCTGCATTGTTATGATTTTGTGTTTCACGTTCTTTGTACTTTTGCTACGATTTTCCTACCCTATGAACCAAATGAGGCCTGAATGTATGTCGACTATTGTCCGATCGATCGCTAAGCCTACAAGTTTAGGAGCTAGGGCTATTGGTTGATCGACGAGGGATAAGTATAAGCGTACCACGATCTCATCAGCCCCAACGTTTCTCTTCGGTGAGTGTTTTGCAAGTACTATAGCCCGCACAGTAGCTAGCCTACTAACACCAAGAATCATCAAACAAGCCCTGCTGATATGATAAACAGTTCAAACTTACATCTAAGCATGCCATATATTACATCAAAAGCTGGTGAGGATACATCTGTTTCCATAACTCAGAGAGGGTTCGCATGATTCATCGCATGATTCACTATCAAACAAAAGTAGCAAGATCCGCCCACACAAGACAGTGCACTAGCCCTAAGATGGTTTGATAACACGCATCGTTCTGGTAATTAAACACAGGGCAATGCAAACTACCTTGAAGGATTAGCGCGACCAACTATTTCTTGTCATCGATATCTTGGGCAATGACCACAGCACGGACAACGACATGGGAATCGATTTCTGGAGCGATGTCCACAGGACTAACTGCGACATCGGAACCAATCTCTGGGGTGATGTCCACAGGATGGACAGCGGCATCGGAATTGATCTCTGGGGCGATGCCAATAGGACGGGCCACGGCATCGGAATCATCAAGGACATCCACCCGCACCTGCACAACCCTAACATATTAGCAAGCACATTACAAATAATCAAAAACCACAACTATGGTAATAAGCCATTATTTTTTACCTTGTGTAGCTCACCGGGGGATCTCATCCCTCCGGGGGCCATCTCCTCGTCCTCGATGGGGCCATCACCTTGCCAGGGGAATACTGCTTCTCAACGGCAACTATCTCCTCAAACTCGGTCTTGAGCCTCACATAGGTGGCAATCAGAGTTCCTAGGGTAGGCACGGTGGGGCCCTTGCTGTTCTCCCAACTTTCTTTGAGGAGTTCGTCCGCCAATGTCCTCAACTCTTTGGCCAGTGCTTGTTTCTTGGAGTTCTTCGTCTCCATGGGTTGGCCCGCCAACATGGTCAACTCATTGGTCGGTGCTCGCTTCCTAGAGATCGCTGTCTCCAGTTGGTTGTCCGCCGGCAACTCTTTGCCTAGTGCTCCAGGATCCATCAATGAACTGACAAACAAAAAGAAATTGAAAGGAAACCACAATCGCAATGAAAACGGGAAAAGAATAGGATGTGAGAATCGGTCGGTGCTTCACAAAAAGAAGATTCTTGGAATGAAAATATAGCAGCATAACTGATTCGCCCACCTTTCCTTCGTTGGTACAGAATAAAAATGGCAGAAGTGAGTAGCCTGGAGTGAGGTTTTATTCAAGAAAGGGAAGAAAGGGCTTGAACGAGCGTTCTGGTGAAATGATGGTTGCTTCGTCCAGTCCAACTTGGAGGCCACCTTACCACTGCTGGTAAAGGTGTGGGTTTTGTGATATGACGGGTCATGACGGCCACACCGGGGTGACAGGTGAGTCTCGACTGTAGCACCTCGCTGTGATTTGGTGGATGGCACGTGGGCCCGGATGCTTTGAAATATCCCGCATGTAGATAGAGCGGCTAGTCATATAGGAGTGCTCAATATTGTGCACCGCGACCAAGGCGGAGAGGAAAATGAGAGAACTACATAATTAATGCATGAGTGTAATTAGTACTCCAATTGCAAAATGCCTTGGTTCATGAGATTTGAGATTTGAGATTTTGTCTCATGCAAGAGCCTGGCTAGTATATGCGTGCTCCAAGGCACCGCACCACGCGAGCGTTCGCAACTGCCACGTCCGGGTTGCGCTTGGCTCTTCGCCTCTTTGAGAAGACGAAAAATGATGTTACTCCTACTTCTACATTATCGAATCCACTGCTGCATGTCCGTCCACCTCGTGCAGGAGGGATAGCGTGTAGCGAAAGCTTCTACTTACTGCTCCTGGCTTTGCGTCTATGAAATGTGGGCCCAACAGGTGGTTGGCCCTCCTGTCATGCAGCCAAAGGCAGGTGCAGTTAAGGCACCGGAGCTCAGTCCGCGAGGGAGAGGGCGTTGTAGTAATCAAATTTCTCGGTCTTGTACGAGTTGACGCGACACATCAAAGCACTGCACTCGATATAAGTCTTTTTACACATTTCAAATGGACTACTTCGTATGTAGACATATTCTACTTCGTATGTAGTCACTTGTTGCAATCTCTAAAAAGACTTATATTTGGAAACGGAGGGAGTACAACGCATGCATGCATGCCGTGACATTACTTTTGATACTTGCATGTGTTGATTTGATGCACCTTGCCAAATTTTGACTATAAATTTAACTAACCAAATTTTCATGCATGTCACCAAAAATTACGGGGCTGTTTGGATTGTGACTATGTTTGTCTTATGTTGCCACATTATTTTTCCCACACTTGCCACACTTGCCTAACCTGAGTTGCTCAAATTGTTAGACACACTTTGGCTTACCTAAGGGAATCTTGCCACAATTTTTGTGTCTATGACATGTGGGGTTCACTGCTAATAAAAAAATTTCTTGTCTTAGGTGTGGCTAATAAAAAAGACTTATATTTAGGAATGGAGGGAGTAGAAAATATAAATAATAATGCATGTTGGGGCAACCCACGTTTCCGCTAATTTTAGCCGTGGGCTTGTTTACAATTTTTACGAGGGGGTGGTTGTTCATTTAATGGAGGGACTTGTAGTACCAGACTTGAATGATACAAAGTGCGACCTGGCACACCGTAACACCACTTGGAACAAGCGGGTAGCTATCTCAAAAAACAATCAACAACTAAAAAAACCGCGACCTGGCATGTAGTAGTACACAATTTTAAACGATTGTTTTGATGGAGTGAAAAAGGAAAACTACCCCACTACGTATATATAGGCTGAAGCCTCCGTGCTTGCTTGCTAGGGTTGCTCTATTCACACACTCTCATCCTCTCCAGATCTAAACAAGATAGGGGTAGTAACACTGTCTTTCTCCCTTCAAAAAACACTGGCTTTCTATCCTCACCGTTGGTTACAGATCCAGACGTATCCCCCTCCGCCGGTGAAGGGGAGGAGGGGCAGCATTTAGGCCGTCGTCGACAGCGAGGGAGGAGACCCACTGCCGGCCGCACCGTTATCTCTGGCCGAGCGCCGGTGCAGGAGGTCCTTTGATCCCTTCGTCGTTGCCTGTGGGAGGATCCGGCCTCCCGTCGCCCACCTATCCACATCCCGACGACCTTCAGGTATATCTTTGTTTGAAACCGCCTTAGGTCTACTTCCCCAGCTCGCTAGGTCCTCTCGATCGCATGTGCATCATTTTCTACCTCTCAGCCCCTCTCGATCGGATGGTCTAATGTCACCTATTTTTTTTCTTCTATTGTTAGAGGTAAAGCTACTTCATGGAGTCGAATCTTGTACTCCCTCCGTCCGAAAATACTTATCATTGAAATGGATGTATCTAGATGTATTTTAGTTCTACACATCCATTTTGATGACAAGTAATTCCGGACGGAGGGAGTACTTGGTTCAAACAAGAAATAAAGTGGGGGTGGGGGAATTTAGTATGTACATCGGACTTGGTACAAATAGGAAGGTAAGGGGGTGAAAGTAGTACAGACTGGTCATCCAACCGGTCTCTTGGTCGAGAAGGGAAATATAGGGGTAACGCTGTACACAGTGGTATGACCAGGACTAGATTTGCTATCCACACATAGGAGTAGGTGGCTAGCGTGAACAAAAATGGGACCAACCCAGATATGTTTCTTGGATGTTTGTTTCTCGGGGCAACAAATTATGAATCACCACTTTATGCCCCTGTTTACGTACATGGTGCTGGACTACTGGTGCACCCACTGTCCCATGCCCTTATACCAAATATTTAGGCTCCGTTTGGAACAAAGGGGCAGAAAACTTAGGTCTTGATGAAAATAGAGGAATAGGAAAGGAATGTAGGTATAAATCTATGGAACAGCGAACCGGAGGAAACTCTCAAGAGAATGTGTTCGAATGGACTACCAAATGTACATATTTGTTTTTAGAGTAGCATGCTTGGCAGTATGAGATGCTATTTGTTTATTCAGCTGCATAGTGACTACTCTTGTCCTCACCTCACGTACCACACATAGGTTGATTTTTTTATTCCGGCAAACACATCACAACAACCTGTCTAACGCATGGCAGCGAGCGCCTGCGCATAGATGTTTCTAATCCTATGGAATCAGTACTACCAAGCCAACTTTCCTATGAAACACTATTCACCTTTCTCGTGTTCCGAACGGTTGGAAGGGAAAGAATACCGTAGGAGTTGTGTTCCTACGAAAATCCTGCACCAAACCTGTGAACCGAACGCAGCCTTAGTTGTTCTTAATCTAATGTCCCTGGTAAAAATGAAGCCATCCACTGTTATAAGCCATGACAAGTTTAGCCAAATGTTTTTGCATGTAATTGTTTGAGACTCTGATTGTTTCCTCTGTACCTTTTTGTGCAAACAGGGATATCCAATTCACCTGGTTGTTGTTGTGACCTTTTGGTGCACTGCACAAAACTCTTCTTAAAAGAAGTGACTTTTGTGCTGTTTAACTGGAATGTCAGAACGGAACAGTTGGATCATTTCGGTGGAACTGCACAAAGGGAGATCTGTGTTCCAATCCTCATCATCCATATTGGCGCCATAACCTTCCTTTAGGTAAGAATGATATTTAATGCATGTGTTTATCTCTATTTTCCGACTGCCATGAGAAAATAATGCTATTTTTTACTAGTACACTTGTACTCCCTCACTGACAAAACCAATTCTGAATTAGAAGGCCAATCATGTACTTGGTTTCACCAACTGGTGAGGAGAAAGAGAAACAGAGCATGAAGAGGAAGAAGAAGAAGAATAAACAGTGCCAAGGCGATCTTGCTGAAGCTAGAGGCCTTAGTCGAGGCCATTCAAGGGCTCTGGCAACGACTACCTTACATGTGAGACGATCCTCCAGGGAGCCCTTCCACTTGTGCTGTCTCACTTAATTAATTAGGAGTACTTAAGTACCACTAATTTATTACTGCCTAATTTTCCTGTTGGAGTTAAACAAATCTTTAGTAGGTCCCTATGCTGAATCATGTACGTGTGTATGTTTGTCTATGGAGGTGAATCATGTGGTGGAGCAGGGAGGGAATATTATTAGTGTCATGACATAATAGTGCTATTGTTTTGCTTGTCAATTTATTGCCATTGGTTCAATGAGGCAATGTTTTGCGTATTGTCCATCATGAATTTGATGCTACTGTTTGAGTAATATGCTAATGTCTTCCTATCCTTTCTCACTAAGCTAATGAAGGTTTCACCTTGTTCCTACTTGTGCAAACAGGGATCATGTTGTGCCAATCATACATTTTAGTGGAACTACACAAGACAATACAATGAACTGTATCCCAACCAGTGCTTTAACTTTGCTGGAAGTTCTTGATAATCTTTCGATATAATCTCAGCACCGGTAAACAAGAGTGATTTCAACCATACATTTGAAGTGCACAAAAATATACACTATTGTGTGATTCCAGTGAGTGCTTTATCATCTCTTATGGGACTACATGAATAAGCTTTTTTCTCAGGTTGGTACGGGCCTAAGGCCTTCATCCATATTAGTTTGCTGTCATCTCTATTTGTATCGTGCTACTGTCATGAGAAACTCCTTTATCTTTGCACGTTAAATTTTTGCAACCTATGATAAATGGCAATGCTTTGAGTGTTGAGCTAATTGGCACTGATTAAATAAACTAATACCTCTCTTTAAGCAAGACTACTATGTTGCTAACTTTACCCATTAAGATAATGAGGGTGCTTCTATTTGTTAGTGTATGTTTCATCAACTAGTCCCACTATTACAGTAATCTCACTGTCTCAATATATGTGCCAATAGGGATGCTCGATTTTGGTGGAACTGCACAAAATCTTTGGGTGCTTCATTGCCTCGACAGCTTCCGTCCTTTCCTGTCAGTCGCTAATCTCCACTTGCTTTCTTCCTTTGTTGTCAGTCGCTTGGCTTATCTTGTCTTCCAGTCAAAGGAAATAGTAATTGATATGCTACCTCACATAGGTTGGTACTGGTCTTTATCCTGATTATTGTGCCTGTCATATGTATTGGTAATTTGGTATTGTGCTACTGTTTGCCGATTTCATAAAGGAGTAATTTGGAGCCTGAACTCGCAGGCAAATCATTACATTGGGTGATTTCAGTAGAACTGCACAAAATGATCAGATGGACAGGTACTTATGCTGCTGCTATGTACTCCAAAGTTCACTCAGACAAGCGTCGATGTTGACAAGAAGAAGTGCCTATATTCATTCGAGTATCAACCGGCGTCAACCAATTGTCAAACTCCAAGTATTAGGATGAATGCCAAACATATTGCTTGGTGCATAGCCCAGAAAAACGCAGTCCAGTCTTTGGTCCCAACTTGTGCCTTTTGGTTATCGGCACATATGGTAGCGAACTATATGGCATGGAGTCTAAAGATTCTAGACAAGTTGGTCGACGCGTATATTCATCTGGCACTTAATCAGTCTGCACGCCAAGGATGCTCCATTTCAGTTGAACTGCACAAAAAATTTGGGTGGTTCATTTTCTCAACCGCCTCCTTTCTCATCTGCAATGTAGAATTTTGGCGAGATACAGGACCAAGATGAGCCAGTAAACTAGTTGGATGAAAGTAGTGGCCAAGTTGCTCAAACCTCCCTCGGCACGAGGCCACTATTTGAGGATAAACCTACAAGCAAAGTTCTGATTGTCTGTGCTGCCTCTTATGTACTCGAAAGTTTACTCGTACAAGAACTAATTTTAGTAAGAAGTACCTCCGATTGAACACCATTTACCAGTCTATACCCTAGGTAATTAAAGTTCGTCCATGGATCATATTGGCTGTGATCTCAATCATTTGGATGCATAAACATACTGAACATGTGTATATCTGAATCTTTTTGTGAATTATGTATGATTATTGTCGTGTGATCTATCAATCATTTGGATGCATAGATATGCTGAGCTTGTGTATATATGAATCTTTTGAGTTGTTGATAGTGAATGTTGGCTATGAATATGAACGTGTCCTGTGAACCTGAGTTTGATACGAATGTTTACCTCTTCTGTTGTATTTGTGTGTGAACTTGTTAGTATGCCTACTGTGGGGTATAAAACGTAGGTCTCTTATAAAAGTAATGTTGTGTCCAATTTATGTTTTCCCTTCTAACCACATTATATATATTTATATTATTACAATTATCGTATATTTTATAGAGACTTATATATACATTATAAAAACATCCCACGTGTTATTAACTTATAAAAGTAAATGTTTAACGGAAGGTGGCAAGGAAAATCCTAGTTGTTTTTGACTCACAGGCAAGGAAAATCCTGGTGATTGCGTACAAAAGCTTGCGAAGATTTTAAGGACCAATTTAATAATAACGCGCTCATTTTTATTTTGAGCAATAACCACTAATTTGTTAATTATATATATAAAAATGTGCCTCTCCGGTTTATTCTTTGATATTAATTGCTCCTTCTAACATAACATTATATATATAACAAGCCCACCTAATACGTGTATTTCAAGGAAGTGCAAATGGGCTGGGATTTCTTAGAAAATATAAATGGGCCTGATGTCGTGGTTCTAAGTCTGACAGTAGAGTGGGGGGTAGGTATGGAGAGGCAAGGTCCTAGCTATGGAGAGGTTGTAAGCACAAGAGATGTACGAGTTCAGGCCCTTCTCGGAGGAAGTAAAAGCCCTACATCTCGGAGCCCGGAGGCGGTCGAGTGGATTATGTGTATATGAGTTACAGGGTGCCGAACCCTTCTACCTGTGGAGGGGGGTGGCTTATATAGAGTGCACCAGGACCCCAGCCAGCCTACGTAGGAGAGGGTTTAAGGTGCGTTAAGTCCAGGGCGTTACTGGTAACGCCCCACATAAAGTGTCTTTACTATCATAAAGTCTACTTAATTACAGACCGTTGCAGTGCAGAGTGCCTCTTGACCTTCTGGTGGTCGAGTGAGTCTTCGTGGTCGAGTCCTTCAAGTCAGTCGAGTGAGTCCCTCGTAGGTCGACTGGAAGGTGATCTCTTCTAAGGATGTCCCTGGGCAGGGTACTTAGATCAGGTCTGTGACCCTACCCTAGGTACATGACTCCATCATTAGCCCCCGAATGGATTGAGGCTTGAGTGATGAAGGAGTTGATGTTGTTTCCGATTAACCTTCGCATGCTAGTCGTGCGTTGCTTTAAACCAAAAAATCTCTTTGTTGATAGTGAGCAACTTTTCTTCAGTCGACTCGATCCATTCTTTTTCTTCGTCGAGTGATCTTTTGGACTTCGCTGATTTCCGAGCGACGGATCGCAGGGAATCCCGCGTCTGGCAGACTGATCTGCCGTTCGCGGATTCCGCGGGATACGGAATTTGGGGGAGCGCGCGAAGCGGAGCGGTCCGCGGCGCTCGGATGGGACGGGGCATAGACGCCTCGATCCCCGCGCCACTTTTTTCGCCACGTATCATGCTCACGCAACTGTTTCAGGATATGATTAGATCGACCGGGCCCACCTGTCATCCACTCGGAAGGGATCTTATAAATGCGCCCGGTGAGGGTTTTTTGAATAGTGCCTCAGCATTCTCCCTTTGCTCCCTTCGTCTCCGCCCAACGCGCTCGCTCTCGCCTCCGCACAACCTCTCCTCGCGCGCCTCACCGGTAGCCATGGTCAAGGAGAAGACGGCGACGCTGGAATGCGCGAAGAAGGCGTCAGCGACGGAGAAGGCGAAGGGGAGATCCACCAGCCGCGGCGGGTCTTCGTCTAGATCTCGCCTGCCGAAAGGCTGGGTCCAGGGAGATTGGATCCAGTCGACCATCACGGAGAAGGATCTCCTCGACATGGCCAATGAGGGCCTGATCCCTCACGGAGCTGCGAGGCTTCCGGGGAAAGAGTGGCAGCCCCAGCCAGAAGAGGGTGAGTGCGTGCTTCTGGCTACCCATGTCGACCGCGGATTCTCTTTGCCGCCGAGCATTTTCTTTCGTGGTTTCTTGAACTTCTTTGGAGCGCAACTCCACCACTTCACCCTGAATTCTATCGCCTATCTTGCCGCGTTTGTGTCCATGTGTGAGAGTTTTCTGGGTTGTCGACCGCATTGGGGCTTGTTCAAGCACATATTCACGTGTCGCTCTCAGACCGTGAAGAAGGCGAGCCCAGGCGACGAAAAAACCCGAGTTGTCCAATTGTGTGGGGGTCTGGGGATCCAGGTGAGGAGCAAGAGCACCTTCCTGGCCATGACATTTCCCGAGTCAGTCAGAGGCTGGCAGTCGACCTGGTTCTACTGCCAGGATCAGTCGACGCCGGGGCAGTCGAGTGGACTCCCTCAGTTCACCATGGACCGAGTGAACAAGACCTCCTCTCTGAAGGTGATTCTGGAGGAGAAAGCTGACGTGAAGATGCTGATGGAGCGTGTAGTTCAGTTGGTTCGGGATGGAGTGACGGGTATGGATCTCCTGGAGGTTTTCCTTAGGCGTCGTATCCAGCCTCTTCAGTTCCGGAGCCATTGCATGTGGTTGTACTGCGGGACTAAGGATGTGACTCGGGTCAATCCAGAAACGGTCGACGATGCCACTCTGGAAAGGTGGATGGCCGCTGTTACTGGGAACAAGGATAACCCTCGCGGAGCCAGAAGGATTCCTCCACTCGACTGCCACAGTGATCCAAACAAGGTATGTCTGCTCCACTTCCCATTGTATTCTCGTCATATTTATTTCTGTTTTCCCTGCCGATCGGTCGACTGATCTTTGTCTGGATGTCTATCAGGCCCTCACTGAGCTGTACTCGATGCCCAACGGAGCACAAGCTCCGACTGAGGAGGGAGAAGCGAGCGGGGGCGAGAGCCAGGAGGAGGAGTGGGACTCGGACGTTGCTGAAGATGATGATGATGATGATGATGCTGATGACGATAATGATGATGTTGATGAGGACGAGGAAGAGGAGGAGGAGGAGGTTGTACCACCGTGCTCGGAAAGGCAGTCGAAGCTTGTCCATGACCCTGCGACTGAACGTGGCAAGGGGGTTGCGACTGTCACTCAGTCGACCAAGCGCCGTCGGACCACCTCTCCGGCGCCGACTGAAAAGGCGTCGAAGCAGCCCAGGGCGGCCCCGTCAAAGCCGACCAAGCACCTGCCGAAGATGAAGGTGTCCATCCCCACCATATCAGGGTAATCATGTTGCTTAAGTCTTCTTGTTTTGCGTGAACTTTATCTCTGGTTGGCGCTGGAGTTAGTCGACTGACTCTTTGGAGTTGCAGTGCTGCTACTTTTGAGACCTCAGCCTGGGCTGACGACCATGAGATGGAGGACGCAGCAACCTCAAAACCTGGTATTATACTCTTAACACCGTTTCTAGTCGACTGACTCATGATCTCTAATTCTGATTCTTTTCTGTAGCTCCATCCAATGTTGTTATCACTCTCCCTGATGATGATGAAGATGAGGAACCGCTGAAGCACAGAATGAGAAGGAAAGCGTCTGCCAGCAGGGTGCCCCAGGATGTGACGGTGCCTGAGACTCTGGTCGCGGAGGAGGAAAACGCCACTCGACACACTGTGTCCTTCGCAGATCCGCTGACGAGTGCTCCGCAGCCCTCCCTCTTCACAACGCACCACGTCCTAGATGACCAAGATGGCGCAGCGAAGGAGGCGATACGCCAGGCAGGGATCATGATGGGGCAGTTGAGGACCATCCGGGATGCGAGTCAGGCAGCTTACGACGCCAGTTCCGCCCTCCAAAGCAATGTTCAGGTCAGTCGACCACCGTTTGTTCTGTTAGGATATGCTGTCAAAAACTTTTCTTTCTAGAATTTATAGTAGTCACCCACTGGGTGTGCCGATTTAAACTCCATGTTAGCGGGGGCACGCTGAGTGCACCCGCTGGGTGTAGTCCCCAAGGCTAACGTCGACTGCTGGCAGTCGGCCTTAGGCTTTATAATTTCAGTCTCTCCGTCATTCGACTATGGCGAATGGATTTCGCAAACCGGTGGGGGCACGCTGAGTGCACCCACTGGGTGTAGTCCCCGAGACTGTGGTCGACTGCTGGCAGTCGGTTACAGTCTTAAAGAATACATCTTGTTTTTTTTTGAGGTCGATTGGTCGACTCTGTCTTCAATAGGATTAGTGGGGGCACGCTGAGTGCACCCACTGGGTGTAGTCCCCAAGGCGAAGGTCGACTGCTGGCAGTCGGCCTTAGGCTTTATAATTTCAGTCTTTCCGTCATTCGACGATGGCGACTGGATTTCGCAAACCGGTCGACTGGTCGACTCTGTCTTCAATAGGATTAGTGGGGGCACGCTGAGTGCACCCACTGGGTGTAGTCCCCGAGACTACGGTCAAATGCTTGAATTCGGCTGTAGTCTTAGAAACACGTGATTTTTCCTTTTTCACTCGGAAGTGAATTATCTCTGACATTTAGTCGATTGGTTCTTCGCAGAACTCCTGTGACCTTGCGGCTCGCTACACTGAACTGGAAAACAAGCACATTCAGCTCGAGCTGAATTTGAAGCTGGTTCAGGAGAATCTGACAAAGGCAAAGGAGGAGACCGAAGGTATGTTTGGTGAGACCTCGACGACTGCTTTTTCCCTTCATTTGTTTCAAAATCTGATCTTGCTGTAACTTGCAGGTAAGGTGAGGGAGGCCCAAAGGAAGAAAGACCTTGAACTGGCTGAGAAGATCAAGCTTGTTGACGAGAAGTTAGCTTCAGTCACAAAGCTTGAGCAAGAAAATGCTACTCTAAAAGCTGTTCTTGGGAAGAAAAATGACCTGGAGGTCTTCCTGAGTGGCCTTGCCAAGAAGCTGTTTCTTATGCTTGAAGGTAAACCTTTACGCTCAACAATCATTTTCAATGGTGGTTTTTTTCATTCGACCATTGCCTTGACTCCGTGATCGTCCTTGCAGAATTTTGTCAAAACTTTGAAGAAGAGACTAGCCGACTGGAACCAAACCTTGACCCCGTCAATTCTCCGGTGAATGACGAAGTTGCCATGAATGTTTTCCGACTGGAGTCCCGTGTTGTAGATGCCGTGGACTATCTTGCAAGGCTGAAGGTCGCCACATCTCGCATCGACTCAACGCTCTGGCCCGGGGAGACACTCCAGAACGACCTCGAGTCGCTGATGGCTCGTTTGAACGCTGTCCCTGGTCGAGTGCAGGAGTGGAAAAAGTCCTCGGCTCGGTGTGGTGCAGATGTTGCTTTGTGTCTGGCCCGAGTCCACTACAAAGATGCGCGAGAAGACAAGCTGGCTGCCCTCCGAGTGGCCAACACCAAGAAACACGACTTCAGGTCCTTTATGGAAACTTTCCTTGCTGTTGCCACTCGGATCGCAGATGGAATTGATCTTGATGAGTTTGTTGCACCTTCCAGCCCTCCACAGGAGGGGTAAAAAACTTCTTCTAAGCTCGACGCTTTAAATTTGCCTCGGTATGGCGACTGGAGTTGTAACCGATAAACCTTAACAGGCTTAGCGCCTGAGCACTTTCGGTTCCTTTAGGTATCGATCTAAACTTGAATTTGGTGTTTGCATATGATTGCTTTTGGCTCGAAATGTCTTTTGCAGGTTCAAAGCAAGACGCTCACTGCAGTCGACTTATTCCTTAATCCACTTAGGCGAGCGCTGGGCTGCAGCTAAGCCTCCAGAGTGAGACGTTTGCTCTTCACTCGGTAGGATTTCTATATCTTAGGCGAGCACTGGGCTGCAGCTAAGCCCCTGAGTGAGAGGTTTGCTCTTCACTCGGTAGGATTTCTATATCTTAGGCGAGCACTGGGCTGCAGCTAAGCCCCCGAGTGAGAGGTTTGCTCTTCACTCGGTAGGATTTTTTATATCTTAGGCGAGCACTGGGCTGCAGCTAAGCCCCCGAGTGAGAGGTTT